>NC_029774.3:48985180-48986447 GCF_000817695.3 Arachis duranensis
ATCCTACTCGGAATACCATAGACAAGGTTTAGACTTTCCGGATCCTCATGAATGCCGCCATCTATCTAGCTTATACCACGAAGATTCTGTTGGGGAATCTAAGAGATATGTGCCCGGCCTAAGGTAGAACGGGAGTGGTTGTCAATCACGCACGTTCATGGGTGAGAATGATGATGAGTGTCACGGATCATCACATTCATCAAGTTAAAGTGCAACGTATATCTTGGAATAAGAATAGAAGAGAATTGAATAAAAAGTAATAATAATTGTATTGAAACTTGAGGTACAGCAGAGCTCCACACCCTTAATCTATGGTGTGCAGAAACTCCACTGTTGAAAATACATAAGTAAAAGGTTCAGGCATGGCCGAATGGCCAGCCCCCTGAGTGATCAAGAGACCGAATAGTCAAAAGATTAAACTGTCAAAGATGTCTAATACAATGGTAACTTATCCTATTTATACTAGACTAGATACTAGGGTTTACATGAGTAAGTAATTGATGCATAAATCCACTTTCGGGGCCCACTTGGTGTATGCTTGGGCTGAGCTTGATCTATCCATGAGCTGAGGCTTTTCTTGGAGTTGAACTCCAAGTTATAACGTGTTTTGGGCATTCAATTCCGGATAAAGTATGGACTATTATATATTGCTGGAAATCTCGGGATGTCTACTTTCCAACGCCGTTGAGAGCGCGCCATTTGGAGTTCTGTAGCTCCAGAAAATCCATTTCAAGTGCAGGGAGGTCAGATTCCAACAGCATCAGCAGTCCTTTTGTCAGCCTTTTTCAGAGTTTTGCTCAAATCCCTCAATTTCAGCCAGAATTTACCTGAAATCATAGAAAAACACACAAACTCATAGTAAAGTCTAGAAATATGAATTTAACATAAAAAATAATGAAAACATCCCTAAAAGTAGCTTGAACTTACTAAAAACTACCTAAAAACAATGCCAAAAAGCGTATAAATTATCTGCTCATCACAACACCAAACTTAAATTATTGCTTGTCCCCAAGCAACTGAAAATCAATTAGGATAAAAAGAAGAGAATATACTATAAATTCCAAAATATCAATGAATATTAATTATAATTAGATGAGCGAGACTTTTAGCTTTTTGCTTCTGAACAGTTTTGGCATCTCACTTTTTCCTTTGAAGTTCAGAATGATTGGCTTCTCTAGGAACTTAGAATTTTGGATAGTGTTATTGACTTTCCTAGTTAAGCATGTTGATTCTTGAACACAGCTACTTATGAGTCTTGGCCATGGCC
>NC_029774.3:48986609-48987570 GCF_000817695.3 Arachis duranensis
TTTTTCACTGCTTTTTCTTGCTTCAAGAATCAATTTCATGATTTTTTCAGATCATCAATAACATTTCTCTTTGTTTATCATTCTTTCAAGAGCCAACAATTTTAACACTCATAAACATCAATATCAAAAGACATATGCACTGTTCAGTCATTCATTCAGAAAACAAAAAGTATTGTCACCACATCAATATAATTAAATTAAATTCAATGATAAATTCGAAATTCATGTATTTCTTGTTCTTTTGAATTAAAACATTTTTCATTTAAGAGAGGTGAAGGATTAATGGAATTTATTCATAACTTTAAGACATAGTTACTAAACACTAATGATCATGAAGTAGAGACACAAAACATAGATAAACACAACATTAAAAACCAAAAAACAGAAATAAATAAAGAACAAGGAATGAATCCACCTTTAGTGGCGTCTTCTTCTTGAAGGACCAACAATGTCCTTAAGCTCTTCTATGTCCCTTCCTTGCCTTTGTTGCTCCTCCCTCATTGCCCTTTGATCTTCTCTTATTTCTTGGAGAATGACGGAGTGCTCATGATGTTCCACCCTTAATTGTTCCACATTGTGGCTCAAATCTTCTAAGGAAGTGTTGATTTGCTCCCAATAGTTGTTGGGAGGAAAGTGCATCCCTTGAGGCATCTTAGGGATTTCTTGATGATGAGCTTCCTCATGCATCTCTTGAGATCCGTAGAGGGTCTCTCTTGCTTGCTCCGTCCTCTTCTTGGTGATGGGCTTATCTTCTTCAATGGAGATGTCTCCTTCTATGATAACTCCAGCTGAGTAACATAGATGGCAAATAAGGTGAGGAAAAGCTAGCCGTGCCATGGTGGAGGACTTGTTGGCTATTTTGTAGATTTCATTGGAGATAACCTCATGAACTTCTACTTCCTCTCCAATCATGATGCTATGAATCATGATGGCCCGATCTACAGTAACTTCAGATCGGTTG
>NC_029774.3:48988209-48988661 GCF_000817695.3 Arachis duranensis
CTTGTGTGAAAATGAAGTAGAATGGAAGGGTATATATAGGGAGAGGGGGTAGTGTGTATTCGGCCATTTAGGGTGGGAATAGGTGGGAGAATGTTTTTGAATTTTTGAAAGTAGGTGGGGTTTATGGGGAAGAGTGGATGGATTTGAGTGGTGAAGGGGGTGATTGGGAAGAGGAATTGAGGTGATTGGTGAAGAGTGTTGGGAAGTGTGACATGGGGAAGAGTAATCACAAAATAGGATTAGGATGTAAGGTGGGAATATAGTAGGTAGGGATCCTGTGGGGTCCACAGATCCTAAGGTGTCAAGGAATTCCATCCCTGCACCAAATAGGCATGTAAAATGCCTTTGCACACCATTCTGGCGTTTAAACGCCCATTTGATGCACGTTCTGGGCGTTCAACGCCCATGTGAAGCATGTTCTGGGCGTTGAACGCCAGTTTCATGCTTGTTAC
>NC_029774.3:48988741-48989592 GCF_000817695.3 Arachis duranensis
TTCAGCGCCAGAATGTTGCTTGTTTCTGGCGTTCAGCGCCAGGTTGATGCTCTGTTCTGGCGTTGAACGCCGGCCAGATGCATCTTATTGGCGTTGAACGCCAGCCTGTGCTTCCTCCAGGGTGTGATTTTTTTCTTCTTGCTGTTTTTGATTCTGTTTTTAATTTTTATGATTTTTTCGATCATGTACCTAATAAAACACAAAATAAAAATAAAATAATATAAAATAAAAATTAGATACAATTGGGTTGCCTCCCAACAAGCGCTTCTTTAATGTCAATAGCTTGACAGTGGCTCTCATAGAGCCACAAGGTGTTCAGGTCAATGTTGTATAGTCCCAACACCAAACTTAGAGTTTGGATATGGGATCTTAACACCAAACTTAGAGTTTGGTTGTGGCCTCACAACATCAAACTTAGAGTTTGACTATGGAGGCTCTTCTTGACTCTGAACTGAGAGAAGCTCTTCATGCTTACTCTCTTTTGTCACAGAGGGATGGCCTTGTGCCTTAAACACAAGGTAGTCCCCATTCAATTGAAAGACGAATTCACCTCTATTGACATCTATCACAACTCCTGATGTGGCTAGAAAAGGTCTTCCAAGGATGATGCATTCATCCTCTTCCTTCCTAGTGTCTAGGATTATGAAATCAGCAGGGATGTAAAGGCCTTCAACCTTTACTAACACGTCCTCTACTATTCCATAAGCTTGTCTCAATGACTTGTCTGCCAATTGTAATGAGAACAAGGCAGGTTGTACCTCAATGATCCCCAGCTTCTCCATTACAGAGAGTGGCATCAGATTTATCCCTGACCCAAGATCACATAGAGCTTTTTCAAAGCTCATGGTGCC
>NC_029774.3:48989708-48991632 GCF_000817695.3 Arachis duranensis
CATTAATGAGCAAGGGAGGTTCATCTTCCCAAGTCTCATTACCAAACAACTTGGCATTCAGCTTCATGATAGCTCCTAAATATTGAGCAACTTGCTCTTCAGTCACATCTTCATCCTCTTCAAAGGAAGAATAGTCTTCAGAGCTCATGAATGGCAGAAGGAGATTTAATGGAATCTCTATGGTCTCTGTATGAGCCTTAGATTCCTTTGGATCCGTAATAGGAAATTCCTTCTTGCTTGAGGGACGTCCCAGGAGGTCTTCCTCACTAGGATTTTTGTCCTCCTCCTCCCTTGTGCATTCGGCCACATTGATCACATCAATGCCCTTGCACTCTCCTTTTGGATTCTCCTCTGTATTGCTAGGGAGAATACTAGGAGGAGTTTCAATGACTTTCTTACTCAGCTGGCCCACTTGTGCCTCCAGATTTCTGATGGAGGATCTTGTTTCATTCATGAAACTGAAAGTGGCCTTTGACAGATCAGAGATTATATTGGCTAAATTAGAAGTGTTTTGTTCAGAATTCTCTGTCTGTTGCTAAGAAGATGATGGATATGGCTTGCTATTGCTCAGCCTATTGCGTCCACCTTTGTTAAAGCCTTGTTGAGGCTTTTGTTGATCCTTCCATGAGAAATTTGGATGATTTCTCCATGATGAGTTATAGGTGTTTCCATAAGGTTTACCCATGTAATTAACCTCTGCCATGGCAGGGTTCTCAGGATCATAAGCTTCTTCAGAAGCTGCCTCTTTAGTACTATTGGATGCATTTTGCCATCCATTCAGACTTTGAGAGATTATGTTGACTTGCTGAGTCAACACTTTATTCTGAGCCAATATGGCATTCAAAGCATCAATTTCAAGAACTCCTTTCTTCTGAGGTATCCCATTATTCACGGAATTCCTCTCAGAAGTGTACATGAATTGGTTGTTTGCAACCATGTCAATGAGTTCTTGAGCCTCTTTAGGCGTTTTCTTTAGGTGAATAGATCCACCTGCAGAATGGTCCAATGACATTTTCGAAAATTCAGATAGGCCATAATAGAATATATCTAATATGGTCCATTCTGAAAACATGTCAGATGGACATCTTTTGGTCAACTGCTTGTATCTTTTCCAAGCTTCATAGAGGGATTCACCATCTTTTTGTTTGAAGGTTTGAACATCCACTCTTAGCTTGCTCAACTTTTGAGGAGGAAAGAATTTATCCAAGAAGGCAGTGACCAGCTTATCCCAGGAGTCCAGGCTATCCTTGGGTTGTGAATCCAACCATATTCTAGCTCTGTCTCTTACAGCAAAAGGGAAAAGCATGAGTATGTAGACTTCAGGATCAACTCCATTCGTCTTTACAGTCTCACAGATCTGCAAGAACTCAGTTAAAAACTGATAAGGATCTTCAGATGGAAGTCCATAAAACTTGCAGTTTTGTTGCATTAAGGCAACTAGCTGAGGTTTCAGCTCAAAGTTGTTGGCTCTAATGGCAGGAATGGAGATGCTTCTTCCATCAAACTTAGACGTTGGCTTTGTGAAGTCACCAAGCATTCTCCTTGCATTATTATCATTATTATTTGCGGCTACCATGTTCTTCTCTTGTTCGAAAATTTCTGAAAGGTTATTTCTGGATTGTTGTAATTTAGCTTCTCTTAATTTTCTCTTCAGAATCCTTTCAGGTTCTGGATCAATTTCAACAAGAGTGCCTTTTTCCCTGTTCCTGCTCATATGAAAGAGAAGAAAACAAGAAAAGAAAGAGGAATCCTCTATGTCACAGTATAGAGATTCCTTTATGTTAGTAGAAAAAGAAAAGGGAGAAGAAAGTAGAAGAGGGGATTCGGATATTAGGTGAAGAGGGGTGAAGAGAAGTGTTAGTAATTAAATAAATAAATAGAATAAGAAAAGAGAGGGAGAATTTCGAAAATAATTTTTGAAAAA
>NC_029774.3:48991802-48993834 GCF_000817695.3 Arachis duranensis
TATTAAAATCAAATTTGAAAAAGATAAGAAGATAAGAAGTTAGATAAGATATTTTGGAAATCAAATTTGAAAAAGATAAAATTTTTGAAAAAGATAAAATAAAAGATAAAAAGAATTACAATTTTTAAAATGACTTAACTAACAAGAAACTACAAGATAAGATTCTAGAACTTAAAGATTGAACCTTTCTTAACAAGAAAGTAACAAACTTCAAATTTTTGAACTAATCACATTAATTGTTAGCTAATTTTCGAAAATTAGATGTAAAGATAAGAAAAAGTTTTTGAAAATATTTTGAAAAAGATTTTTGAAATTTTCGAAAAATGGAAAAAAATGAAAAAGATATAATTTTTGAAAAAGATTTTAAAAAGATAAGATTTTTTTAAAATTGAAAATTTGACTTGACTTGTAAGAAACCACTAATTTCAAAAAATTTTGACCAAGTCAACCCAAAATTTCGAAAATTTGGAGGGAAATAAGGAAAAGATATTTTTTTGATTTTTGAAATTTTTAAGATGAGAGAGAAAAACACAATCATGACCCAAAATATGAAAATTTTGGATCAAAACACTTAATGCATGCAAGAACACTATGAATGTCAAGATGAACACAAGAACACTTTGAAGATCATGATGAACATCAAGGACATAATTTTTAAAAAATTTTGATGCAAAGAAAACATGCAAGACACCAAACTTAGAAATCTTTAATGCATGGACTCTAACAAACAAAAAATGCACATGAAAAACAACAAACAACACAAAACAAGAAATCATCAAGATCAAACAAGAAGACTTGTCAAGAACAACTTGAAGATCATGAAGAACACTATGAATGCATGGAATTTTCGAAAAAAATGCAAGAAAATTTTAAAGCATGCAATTGACACCAAACTTAAAAATTGACTCAAGACTCAAACAAGAAACACAAAATATTTTTGGTTTTTTTTATGATTTTATGATTTTTTTGTATTTTTATTATTTTTTTCGAAAATATACTTTAGAAAAATGAAAATAATAATAAAAAAATATTTTTGAAAACTTTTTGAAAAGAAAATTACCTAATATGAGCAACAAGATGAACCGTCAGTTGTCCATACTCGAACAATACCCGGCAACGGCGCCAAAAACTTGGTGGACGAAATTGTGATCAACAATAATGGCTCTTTGGCATGTGCCAACAAGACTAACTCAGCACTTTCTTTCCACAACTCCGTTCAACTTAACCAGCAAGTGTACTGGGTCATCCAAGTAATACCTTACGTGAGTAAGGGTCGATCCCACAGAGATTGTTGGTATGAAGCAAGCTATGGTCACCTTGTAAATCTCAGTTAGGCAGATTAAATTAGTTTATGATGAGTTCAAAAATTAATAAATAAATAGAAAATAAAAGGGATAGAAATACTTATGTAAATTAATAGTGGGAATTTCAGATAGGCGTGTGGAGATGCTGTGCTCCTCTTGAATCTCTACTTTCTTATTACATTCATCCAATCCTTCCTACTCCTTTCCATGGCAAGCTGTATGTAGGGCATCACCGTTGTCAATGGCTACATTCCATCCTCTCAGTGAAAACGTTCCTATGCTCTGTCACAGCATGGCTAATCATCTGTCGGTTCTCAATCAGGTTGGAATAGAATCCCTTGATTCTTTTGCGTTTGTCATCACGCCCAGCCTTCAGGAGTTTGAAGCTCATCACAGTCATTCAATCCCAGAATCCTACTTGGAATACCATAGATAAGGTTTAGACTTTCCGGATCCTCATGAATACCGCCATCTATCTAGCTTATACCACAAAGATTCTGTTGGGGAATCTAAGAGATATGCGCCCGGCCTAAAGTAGAACGGAAGTGGTTGTCAATCACGCACGTTCATGGGTGAGAATGATGATGAGTGTCACGGATCATCACATTCATCAAGTTAAAGTGCAACGTATATCTTGGAATAAGAATAGAAGAGAATTGAATAAAAAGTAATAATAATTGTATTGAAACTTGAGGTATAGCAGAGCTCCACACCCTTAATCTATGGTG
>NC_029774.3:48994000-48999786 GCF_000817695.3 Arachis duranensis
AGTAACTTATCCTATTTATACTAGACTAGCTACTAAGGTTTACATGAGTAAGTAATTGATGCATAAATCCACTTCCGGGGCCCATTTGGTGTATGCTTGGGCTGAGCTTAATCTATCCACGAGCTGAGGCTTTTCTTGGAGTTGAACTCCAAGTTATAACGTGTTTTGGGCGTTCAACTCCGGATCATGACGTGTTTCTGGCGTTTAACTCCAGACAGCAGCATGTACTTGGCGTTCAACGCCAAGTTACGTCGTCAATTTCCGAATAAAGTAAAAACATCCCTAAAAGTAGCTTGAACTTACTAAAAACTACCTAAAAACAATGCCAAAAAGCGTATAAATTATCCGCTCATCACATACTCCTTCCTGCATGAGTGTGCAGAGCCTATATCTCTAGCGTGGCAGGAAGACTACATCCGGAGGAATGTGTCGGGTTGGCATTTATAGACCGATAGTGATATCACGAGCCAATAGGACAGTCATTCATCATATGCATTTCTACGTGGTTGCTTGCTTTGTCTACTTGCTTGCTATTCCTGATTATATAACATGCTTAATTGCTTCTTGATTTACTTGCTATACATGATAATTACTTGTGCTTTACTTGTATGAATTACATATATTTTCTACTGGGATTGAGGAGGCTCAGTAGGCGGTGGCAATAGGATTGCATGTTGGTTAGGCTGGCGAAGGCTGTGGGACAGCGGTGCTAGTGTTAGTTAGAAATTCCTTAAGTTAGAATACCCTGTTTATGGTTTAAGTTAGTTATTTTGTTTTAAGATTGAATATCTGTATCGGTATGAAGTTCTAGGATTGCATTTGGCGTCCCAGAACCTTACATCTTATATACTGAGCACTATTACCATACTGAGAACATCCGGTTCTCATACCATATGTTGTTGTTTTCAGATGCAGGTTGCAACCCACCACGGTAAGTTTGCAAATATGGTGACAGAATAGAGGATGATCTCCCTTATGTCTTATTTCACTTTATTTTTAAATTGTAGTATTCTCTCACCTTTTGTATTTTTGGCTTCATGGCCTTAGATGCTTGATTTGAGAGATAAGTGGTATAAGCTGTTTTAAACTTCCAAAACTCTTTTGTATTTCAGATTAACTAGTCGGCCTAAACTCCGCAGGCTGTGACTAGTTCTCTTTTTGGTATTTCATATAGGTGTTATATAGGGTGATAAGCATGAATCAAAGCGCATTTAATAAAGGGAGATTGATAAGCAATAATGTACTAATTGGGCACAAGTTCATGCACTTTTTGTAGAATAAGAGGCATGGTGATAAAGAGCTAGCTCTAAAATTAGATATGAGTAAAGCGTATAGCAGGGTGGAGTGGAGTTTTGTGTGGACGATAATGTAAAAGCTATGTTTTATAAGAAATGGCTTGACTGGATGAAGGAATATGTGATGACAGTTTCGTATTTTGTTACTGTGAAAGGTCAACCGCATAGCTACTTTAAGCCATATAGGGGCTTACGTCAAGGTGATCTCCTTTTTCCTATCTATTCATGTTTTGTGTAGAGGGACTTTTCCATCTATTTCACAAAGGAGAATAAAAGCATGGAGTCGTGGGTTTGAGACTTAATCGTAAATGTCGTACAATCAGTTACCTTTTCTTTGTAGATGACTCGATTCTTTTTAGCAGCACATTAGAAGAATCCTATTAGAACCTATTACGTGTTCTATATAACTATTTAGAGCTAAGTAGCTAGGTTGTTAATCTAGATAAGTCGTCTGCATTCTTCAGTCACAATACATCGGCTGATCTAACAACTCATTTAGCTACTATCCTACAGTTCTACATATAGGTAATCAAGACAGATACATAGGCCTTTCCTCCGTGATTCAAAAGTCTAAAAAAGAGACATTCAATTACATTAAGGAAAAAGTTTTAAAAAAATGCAGCATTGAAAGCATTTCTTACTTTCAGCTAGTGAAAGGGAGATACTAATTAAGGCAATAGCTATGACAATTTCTATTTATACTCTTGGTTGTTTTAAGTTGCTGAACATACTTATTGAGGAGATTCATAGAATGGTAATGCAATTTTGATGGGGATAAAGAGGAGCAAAAAAAAAGAATTCACTGGATTAGATGAAATATAATATACAGACTTAAGAATTATAGAGGATTGAATTTCAATGCTTGGTAATCAAGATTGGAGGATACTTACTAGACCTAATTTGTTAATCCACAGAATATACAAGAGCAAATAGTTTCGATACACTACTTTTATGAGAGTGGAATTAGGGAATAACCCTTCTTCGAAATGGAAGAGCTTATTTGAAGGCAAAAAAGTTCTGCAAAAAGGGATCTATGGGAAGGTAGGATGCGGGATTCTAATCAGAATTTGGAAAGATATATGGGTTAAAAATCACCCACCATTATTGATTATTAACAGGCTTAAAGAGAATCAAAGGTGGTATGGATTTAACAACTAATCTCAAACAATAATCAATGGAACCAACATATTATAGTAGATGATTTTTTTCCAGAAACAACCTAAGCAATATTATAGATAGAAATTCATGATGTTGAAGACATACTAACCTAGCCAAGGGAGAAGACTGGTAGCTATATTGTGAAGTCGGGATATGCGCTTGTCCACCAATTTTATCATCCTCCAATCAAGATGTTGCTTGAACAGTGCCATAACCAGGGACAGATACATGGGGGGGAAGTAGAGGCCTGGGCCCCCTAGTTTTTTTTAAAAAAAAGTAGTAGTCACTAGTTAGAAGCCCAACCTAATAAAAATAAAACATTAAAATTTAAAAAATTCCTAAAAGTAATTCTGTTTCTTCACCTTTCCTATTCTTTTCTAATCTTTTTGTTTCCTAACATGCGGCATCCTCAGTCCTTACTGGGTCATATCACTGCCATTGCCAGTCTCTAATGAAGTCAAGGTATTTATTTTATTTTTCAATTCTTTTATATAATTACATAAAATTATTAATTAACAAAGTACATTGTTTTATTATAGAATAATTTAATTTTATTCTTTTGTATTTACATAGACAAATTATTGACCTATTTTAAAGATTTATTCTCTCTTATTTTTTTATTTTATTTTTTAATGAAATTGATAGTGATTTAGTGAAAAATTATTATTATTGATATTTAATTAATAAAATATACTTAGACTTTGTTTATTCATGTAAGTATATAATTATTTGAGTTTTTTTTCAGATAAAAAGAAATTAGAACATTTTATGATGAAAAAGCAAAGTAAAATTGATGCAATTTTTAAGAGAAATATTACTGATAATTTTGGAGTTCAAACAAGTCAATCTTCTAATCCTATTTCACAAGAAGGTCAAGTAAGTGAACTCTCTAATCTTACTCAAAATACATATCAACATGAAACTAAAGTACCAAGGTTAGAAAGAGATATTGATATCTCTTTACTAAAAAGGGATCCAGGAAAGCGACGCCCAATTTGGCAGTATAATGTCAATGAACGTGATAAGATTCGTAGAGCATACATAATAGTTGGGCCATACCAACCAACAAATATTAGCTATCCAGCTTCTGGTAATAACAATCACTGTCGATATTTTCAATCTTCTTGGTTTAAAAAATTTTCAAGTTGGTTAGAATATTCACCAGAAAAAGATGCTGCTTATTGTTTGCCTTGCTACTTGTTTGGTAAACATTATGGTGCTCACAATGATGGAAAAAATGCATTTTCAGAGTTAGGATTTAGTAACCGGAAGAAAGTAAACAATGGGATAAATTGTGCATTTGTATGTCACGAGGGTTCTATTCCTAATTCTCCCCATAATTTATGTGTGAAATCTTGTGATGATTTAATGGCTCAATCTAAGCATATAGACAAAGTTCTTGATAGGCATAGTGATGAAACTATTGCAAATAACCGTTTAAGGTTAAAGACATCTATTAATGCTATTCGATGGCTTGCATTTCAAGCATGTGCATTTAGAGGCGATGATGAAAGTCCTAGATCTTTGAATAGGGGAAATTTTATTGAGTTAATTAAGCTTTTAGCTTCCTGTAATCAGAATGTTCATAATGTTGTCCTTGAAAATGCTCCTGGAAATGCTCAATATATATCTCCCAGTGTTCAAAAAGATATATTGCATATCTTTGCTAGAAAAATGCGTGTAACAATTCGAGAAAAAAATTGGTGATTCTATATTTTGTATAATTATTGCTGAAGCAAGAGATGAGTCAAAGCGAGAACAAATGTCTGTGGTTTTGGGATTTGTAGACAAGCACATTTGTGTTCAAGAAAGATTTTTTGATCTTATACATGTTTCTGATACATGTTCTTTGACATTGAAAACAGAAATTTCATCAGTTCTTTCTCATCATAATCTTGATGTCCAAAATCTTAGGGGACAAGGGTACGATGGAGAGCTAGTAATATGCGTGGTGAATGGAATGGATTGCAAGCTCTATTTTTGTAAGATTGCCCTTTTGCTTATTACATTCATTGTCTTGCTCATTGATTTCAATTAGCACTTGTTTCTGCAGCCAAAGAAGTTTGTTATGTTCATTAATTCTTTTCAAAACTTACACTAATTGTGAATGTTGTGCCTATTTCTCCTAAACGTCATGATCAGTTAACGGTTGCTCAAGCAAATAATATTGCAAACTTAATTGCCCATGATTAAATTGTGACAGGTAGTAGACTTAATCAAACTGGTACTTTGCAAAGAGCTGGAGATACTAGATGGAGTTCTCATTTGAATTCTGTACGTAGATTGTTATGCATGTTTGATGCAACTTGTGAAGTTCTTGAAAAAAGCACCGAAGAAGGTAATTTCTTCACTCGTGGTGATGCTAGTACTGCTTATGATGCTATCACATCCTTTGAAATTGTCTTTGTTTTGCATTTGATGAGAAATATTTTGGAAGTTAGTTATGATCTTTGTCAAGCTTTGCAACGAAAAAATCAAGACATATTGAATGCTTTAACTCTGGTTTCTACTACGAAAACTTTAATACAAAGAATGAGAGAATCAAGTTGGGAGGATTTCATAAAAAAGTTATATTATTTTGTGAGAAACATGAAGTTGAAGTTCCTGATATGAATGCATTGTGTAACACCCTACCATACACAGTCTTATGCTTAAGTCATAATTCAGAGATGGCAAGGTATTACGACCTCTAAAATAAAAATTTAGTACGTATAGTAGTATGAATAATTAATTATAACTAGGAGCCTTTGTAAAAAAGAAAGGGGTAAACAAAAAACCGCAACTCAAAAGCGCAACACTCCGATCGATAACGTAACGAACAAGGATAAACCAACGTGAGATCATATATATACAAAGGAGTGTCAAAAACAGGGATATCAAGACTCAAGATCCGGCTGCGAAGATAACCGGTCCGAGCATAGCAATATATACATATGATAAAATAAGGACAACCCCAAAGGAAACCCAAAGGGACACAAATACATAAGACCTATTCTCCAAAATTCTCCCATAAGAGGAGTCATCACAGTTTGTATTATTTAATGGAGATAAAAGTATCTAAGCAAAACATATAAACCAAAACATAGCCCCGAGAACAAAGGATCTTCGCAAATCTAGAAGCCTCCAGCATGCCTCAGCGAGAACCAGAGGTCCCAGCATGGTAACAGCTTCCACATATATAATACATAATAATGGAGGAAAGCCAAAGGCAATCCTAGAACTTCTTCCAGATAATATCAAAGCTTATAAACAAGCTAAACCATAAAGGGCATCTGACTAAAGATTCTTCAGTCTAACTAATACTTCCCTTTCCAATTCCTTCAAACCTCCCAA
>NC_029774.3:49000935-49001492 GCF_000817695.3 Arachis duranensis
AGATATAAGTGGTGAGATCGGAGGCTTAGAAGTATGAAATTTGGCTTTTAAAACTCAAAAATCAACTTTGGGATGAAAACAGGTCCACGCGTACGCGCACTCCACGCGCACGCGTGGATGGCCTCAAAAACTCATCGACGCGCAAGCGTCATGCACGCTAACGCGTGGATTAAAAATTTGCCAATCGGCGCGTACGCGTCAACCACGCGTACGCGTGGGTGTTCTCGTGCCCCAGGCACAGCATTGGCACAGTTATGGCATAACTATCTGGAAAATGGCTAGGCATTAGGTGCAGCACAATCGGCGCGCCCGCGCACATCACGCTCACACGTGGATGGCATTTTCGGGAAGAACGGCGCGCACGCGCCAAGTGCGCCCACGCGCAAGGGGTCATTCTGCTAAAAATTTTCTAAGTTAAAAGCTGCAGAATTCACCAATTTAAACCCCAATCTTCCAACGGACATAACTTCCTCATTTTAAATCGTTTTTCACCCGTTCTTCGAACGGCATGGACATCCCGGATCCAATTTCATTTCTAAATAGATTTGGCACAAAAC
>NC_029774.3:49001778-49001975 GCF_000817695.3 Arachis duranensis
TTAGTATGCATATGATGAATGCCTGTTCCTAGTGGCTGATGATATCATCTGTCGGTTATAAAGCCAACCCGACAAGTCCTGGCAGTTAACCCTTGGACTGTCCCTCTGTCACGCATCCCCAACTCGAGTTATACTCATCATAAACTTGATCATAATCATGATCTATATCCATCACCTTCACTGGTGAATATTTACGG
>NC_029774.3:49002222-49003319 GCF_000817695.3 Arachis duranensis
CCAATAATCTAGCCTTCCGGCTCACGGTTAAATCCATAACCAGCCCATTGGCATCACGGTTAAATTCATAACCAGCCATCTCATTAACAAATACGGCCCTTCTGCCAATGGCATAACAAGCACTTCCACCACCATCCTCCGCATCTCACATAGTCATCTTTGATCCTCATTGATCATTCGTTTTTCCCTTGCTTCACTCGCAAGTTACCTCATTCACTAGCCCCTTTTTAATAGCTAGGCATGTCATAATGATTTAAGACATAAATGGTGAGATTGGAGGCTTAGAAGTATGAGATTTGGCTTTGAAAACTCAAAAATCAACTTTGGGATGAAAACAGGGCCACGCGCACGCGTGGATGGCCTCAAAAACTTCATCGACGCGCAAGCGTCATGCACGCTAACGCGTGGATTAAAAACTCGCCAATCGACGCGTACGCGTCAACCACGCATACGCGTGGATGTTCTCGTGCCCCAGGCACAACACTGGCACAGTTCTGGCATAACTCTCTGGAAAATGGCTGGGCATTGGGTGCAGCACAATCGGCGCGCCCGCGCACATCACGCGCACGCGTGGATGACGCTTTCTGAAAGATCGGCGCGTACGCGCCAGGTGCGCCCACGCGCAAAGGGTCATTCTGTTAAAAATTTTCTAAGTTAAAATTTGCAGAATTCACAGATTTAGACCCCAATCTTCCGACGGACATAACTTCCCCATTTTAAATCATTTTTCACCCGTTCTTTGAACGGCATGGACATCCCGGATCCAATTTCATTTCTAAAAAGATTTGGTACAAAACAGAGATCCGTAGTCCAAGTTATGTCCCGCCAAAGTATGCCCAAAAACCATGTTTTTCATAAAACCACAAAGTGCCATTTTCAAAACAAGCCATTTCCAACTCTTTTCAAAATCAATCAAAATATGCCAATTTCATCCCTTTTCTTTGAAATCAATCAAAATATATCAAATTCAACATCAAGCCTCCTCAACTCACACATTGACACACTACCACAATCTACAAAATCACTACCTCATCATTTTAACCCACTTCACCCAAGTGGCTCAAACTCAAACATATTGACATATCATATACTATCCC
>NC_029774.3:49003852-49012342 GCF_000817695.3 Arachis duranensis
GCTTACCTCAAGATTGATTGTATGGGTTTTGTAGAGCTCTCCGCGGTGAACGCGTGGCCGCAAACGGAGCGGCAATCGGAGCTCTAGATCAAAAGTTATGGTGGTTTGAAGATTAAGCAAGGGAGAGAACTTGAGAGAGTGTTCTTCCTCCCTTTCTCTCTAATTTCAGCTTGTGTGTGTAACAAATGAGGAGAGAGAGTGCTGAAAACTAGGGTTTTGGTCAAGTTATGTTGGGCCAAGGGCCCACTTTAGGTCCTATTGGCCCGGTTTGGCCCGTTCGGTCCAATCTTGGTCCGAATTCTATAAAATTGGTACCGAAATTCTCGTCTCAATCTCCTCTATCACATTTAGCCATAAAAATCACATTTTAGGCTTTCTAGAATAAATTCTCATTTATGGATTAATTAGCCGTTAATTAACCGGGTTTTACAAAATGCAAAGTTTTATAACCTTGATTTAATTATTTTTTGTAAAAATAACTTTCTGAAAATAAAATCATAAGTAAACATAATAAATTTTAAATAACTTATTATTTAATTTCTAAAAGTCCAGGGTCTTACATAGCACCCATTTGGATACTAACTCTGATTTTGTAGTATTACAGGTGTAGTCAACATGTACATTGCTCAAGTTTGCTTGTGAACTTTGCAGAATCTGTGAGTTTGAACCTTCATATTGAGTTTTGGAACTCTCTGCTCTTTCATACCTATACCAACATGGTTTGATAATATGCCCAAGTTTATCACATATTTGACAAGCAGGTCTATCATTATTGAACATTCTAGTGCACTGTTGCCTTTTATTGTTAAACATCTTTGATCCTTCGGTACCACCAAACCTTAAGCCATCATCATTGTTAAGCATTTTTACCCTTTATTAGTACCATCAAACCTTGAGTCATATCTAGAACTATTATAAAATTGAGTTCCAAACCTAGAAGTGTTTTCACCAAATTGTCTATTCTCATTATAAAAATTTTTGCTACCTCTACTCCTATAGTCTTTTTTAAAGCCGTCTCTGAAACCACCTATTGTGTTGTAGTTTTGAGAATAACCTGGTGCACTCTGTGCCATATTTGCCTGTATGAATGATTCTGATTTTCTGAACCTCTCCAACATACTTTTAGAAGTCAATAGTAAAGCCTCTAATTCTCCAACTGAAATACTCACTGGCTTGCCACTTCTAAGGTGATTACTAATCTATATTCTTTAGTTAACCTATTTAGAATGGCATTAATATGATCACTTTCACGCATTGATCTCCTACTGAGACTAAAGTATCAATTGTTCCTTTTAGAACTAACACATACTCATTTGTTGAACTTCCTATTTTAATACTACTCAATTTATTTTTCAACTATATTATCTTTGCTCTAATTTATGAAGAGAAATGATCTTTTAACCTTTTTCCAAACTTCATATGAATAGATGTACCCTACCATTCGAGTAGAAAAAGGTTTGGTTATTGAAATAATAAGCCAAAATTTGAGCAACACATCCTGTGTCTTTCAAATAGCAAATTCTGGTGTTACTTTTTCCATCCATCAAGTCTTAATAAAATTCTCTTTCCTGTGATGTGATGAAGCAAATTGTGGCCTTTAATAATTGATTTTGCTTGTTCTTTTCACTGTAAGAAATTATCATCATCAAATTTCATAAAAATTGAAAAAGAAGTAAAATTTGCCATTGTGTTCGACTGATTCACTAAGTTTTCAGCTCGCTAATTGTTGTCTACCATTGAATTGAATAGAGACTAGCTCTAATACATGTAAGGTATCAAACTCAAGCAAGAGAAGAAGTAAGAGAAAAAGAGTCTAAAGAGTGAAAGCAAAATAAAAAAATTGGTTATGAATTGAGTTTTGGTAAAATGAGTCAAAATCAGATTCAATGGTGCTTAGTTCTAGCTACTTATAGCAAGAGAGTACCAGTTGAAAACTAATCACAAACTAATTAACTGCAACACAAATTTATTCTGTACCAATTCAGTTTAGCACTAACATTAACATAAACTAATTATATCTATCAGTTTTATCATTGTTATTGAAAAAAGATACAAGCAATTGTTATGGAAAATTGAGATTTTAATTATTCTTGAATTAAAATTGTAATAAGACTCATTCATTATGAGAATTATAAATTCAATAATTATTAAACTCTAATTTTTCACTTTTTCAATTTTTTCGCCTTAGATATTTTTTTTTCTCTAAATACTATATGTGCTGGCATAAATATTTAAAGGAAATTTTAGGTGTTTTTTCTTATTTTTATTTTAATTTGTATTTGAGCTAATACAAGTTAGTTCTTTTTTGTTCCTACTAAAATGTTCTCCCCCTATTATTATTTTCCAATTATTTAAGTCAATTTAAAACATATATTATTTGTAACCCATAAATTAACCCACTGTGTTTATCTAGTAAGTATTTCAAAGACACCTATAAAGTTTTAAATAAAAGAATATAATGGTTAAAATTATTTTGAAAAAGGAGAAAAAAGTGATCTTCAATTCTGTATACAGTATTCAAGGAGAAAAAAAATACAGTAGTAGACATTTAGGAAAATAATCCTATATTTTGAAACATTGTTTTGATCAATTAATAATTAATTAATTAATTAAGGCGTTGAGTCCCTTAATATAAGTTTTCATATAATTACAATTTTTTATTTTATTTTTTGTATCATTCTTATACTTGTTGTAGGCATAAAGAGAATAACAATTAAAGTAATGTCAGGGAGATAATATATAAAATTATCTTATATAAATAACATTCATGATTATATATATAACATCTTTGATTATATATTTATTAATTATATAATTGTTCTAACAATAATTAATAAATATTAAATAAAATAACTTAAAATTTTTTGGACTGATGTTTTATTCTCCTCTTATATTATTACAACTTTATTACATATTACAAGAATGTATCTATATGACTTGACTTTTATTTATAGCTTGAGATATTGGTAATACACTAAACAAAGGAAAGACTAACAAACATTTTATTTTATTAATTCCATAAGGGATTTTGCAACACAATCTTTGCCTGCAATCCTTAAGAATTGAACATATATGCTTTTATCTTTCATCAAATCATCATGGTGCATGAATCACTTTTAGGATCTTGAGACAAAATAGTATCACCATTATCTCAAAATCTTCAAACTTTGATCCAGATTCTCCATTGATCGACCCATCATATATTACGTCCTTTTCATACAAAAAAATAAAATAAAATAAAGTTTAAATAAAATGGAATCAAACAAATAAAATAAGGTTAGCATTAAATGATAATCATATATACCTTGCAATTTAATGAAGGAACTTAGGCCGTACATATGTAGCACCACATTGACATTCTTGGTCTGCGCCAAATTGCACAAACCTGCTATTGTCTTTTAATTAGAATATATAATACAAATTACACCTAATTTAATTTTAATACATTAATATTATAAAATATTTTAGATAATTATCTAATCATATTTTTTAAGTATTAATTACCATTTATGAAATAAGTGAGAAAAATAGTTATTTTGTTGATATGAAAATATATATGGGAAAGTATGAGGAGCCAATAGAATATTTGTACAATGTGTACAATGGAGGTTTATGGAGTATTAGAGATATAACCATTAGTGTTACTTTTTTCCATCGGCTGAAACTTTTGGGATGAGTGGTATCATGATATGTTATTAGAGCGCTAGATTTGAAAGGTCAAGAGTTTGATCCTTGGTGAACCCCAAAATCAATTTAATCTTTTGGGAAGATGTTTATTATCCCTAGTACTCGGATGGTTATTCTAGATAGTATGAAGGATGTTCATTTTGTAACTCAATAACTCATTGTACACATTGTACAAATAGTCCATTGTTTCCCTAGCGGGATCCATAATGAAATGCACTTGTATGGTTTTTTTATATTAATTGTGCTTGAAAATTTAATTCAATTATTAAACAACATCAATAATTACAAAATTTATTTTGAGAAGAATTAGAATACAAAAGTGTGCCAGTGAATGGAATAATTAGGAAATATTGATATACCAGTAATTATATGTAAGTTGTTCACCCTTATAGCAAAATTTAATTCAAAAGTAAAGTATGAATCATGTATATGGCTCCTCTTATTTTAGTTTTTCATGAGAGTAACAAGAAATTATTTGTGATACTACTTGTTGCGTATAGCTAACAAATTAAAAGAAAATACATATGTAATGTTAAATTCTTTAGAATTAAATAGATGACTTCATTACCTGTTCAAGTATAACAACGAAAGTTTTGGTACTTTATTGATTTGATTTGATTTTGTCATGGTCGTTATTATCACCTCTCTATATGATGTTGAAAAATCATTAAAACTAAACAATGAATTTTGACATGGTATGGACAAGATAAAAGAGCCATTAACCCTAAAACCATTTAGAGAATACATAAGATTAACAAACTATATGATGTGTTAAATTTTTTCAATCATCCTATTTATAATGGTTTTGTGGAAAAAGAAGTGGTCATAATTCATGGCAAATATGGAAGGACAATAAACAGAAATTTAGAATTAATTTTTAAGTCAAAATTCATTAAACAAGAAGATTTTTTTTTTCATTAATGGTGCAACGACTTTTATAAAGTTTATTGTAAAAAATTAACAAATTGAAAATTAAAAATTAATTTCTTCTTTTACATTAAATTCCATTCCTTCATTGTAAATTTGTACAAAAATATTTTTTATTTTGCAAAGTTATCTTATTTTATATTTTTTTCATATGTTAAAATAATAGAGTAATATTAGATGTAATAAATGTATAATTATCTATGTTAGATGTATAAAAATATAGGTATTAAGTTAAATAGAATAACTTTAAATTATTATCTTTTTAATATTACCAATATTTATATTATTACATTCTATTGATCTTATTTTCTTTCTTGTTAAAATGTTCTATTAATTAATTTATTATTTTATTCACTCATGTTATATGAATAAATTATTTTGGTAATTAAATCCAACCAAATTAAGTGGTCAAATTTACATGAATCGCATATTTCATTTGTGTTTTCATCAGTTTACTTTTAAGTTCTTTAGAAAACACTCTAACTTAAAAGTTATATACATAAGCACATGATATTTTTATATATTTAGAGGCCGGTCCATGTCGTCCCACTAAAAGAAGCTTGCATGCATTAAAAATTATTTATCAAATCAGTCACTATATATTTATACATATTATTTAACATATTTTTTAATTAAATAATTAGCCACCAAAATAATCAAACTTGTCATGGTAAAATAATCAAACATACAATATAGACGAATAAATAGAGTATTTACAAATGGTATAGTGAAATTATTTTATGAAATGCCAAAATATGTATTTATACTTAGTGATTGACTGATAGTTATTTTTTTATGTACACGTAATATAATTATTTATTTGTCAATCTAAAGTATTTTTTTTCAAAATCACAAAATCATTCACAACATTTTTGTGTATATCTATACACATACTTCACATCTTTTTTACAAAAGAATATGTAATTTCAATTCATTTCTGAGTTAATTATGTCGTAATTGTTATGTAATTTTGGTTCATTTCTGAGTTAATTGTGTCTCAATTCATTATATAATTTTGATTCATTTTTGAGTTAATTGTGTCGCAATCATTATATAATTTCAGTTTATTTCTGAGTTAATTAAGGTGAATTTGGACTCGTTGTCTTGTACAATTCAAAACTCTTTCTCCTCTTTTACCTCAACTTCTACTGCTTCTATCTTCTTCTTCTTTCTCATCCTTTTCTTCTTCATCTTCTCATTCTTTTTTTATTTTCTTATAGTTCTTCTTGTTTTACTCTCTTAAGAGGAATAAAGCCATGAAAAAGAGAAGAAAATATCAAACAACAAAGAAGAAGAAACATATTAATAACGTTGTCTGATCCAAAATTAATTTTGGATGCATTTTTGTTCATGATTCAGTCTTGTTTATGTGCTTGTTTTCGAATTGAGTTTATGTATCGCAATCATTATGTAATTTTGGTTCATTTTTTGAGTTAATTATGTCACAATTGTTATGTAATTTCGGTTCATTTTTGAGTTAATTGTGTCACAATTCACTATGTAAGTTTTGGTTCATTTTTGAGTGAATTAAGGTGCATTTAACTCATTGTCCTGCACAATTCAAAACTCTTTCTTCTCACCTTCTACTACAATAATAGCAATAACAGTAGCAACAAAAGAATGACGATGAGGAGAAAATATAACACCCTACCATACAGAGCTTTATGCTTAAGCCGTAAAACAGAGGTGGTGTGGTATTACGAGTTCTAAAATATATATATATATATAATATTATTGAAAAGGATACAGTATACAAGGAGCCTTGAAAAACGGATAAAGCAAAAATCACAAAAATAAAAAGCGCAATGCTCAGGAAACTGAAGTTATAAGTATAATGAATAGAAAGTAGGAATATAGGGTCAAAGGTACAAATAATAAGCTCCTAACTCAGCCTGCGAAACTAAGACTGGCCAGAGAATATTTACATACATATATACATGACCCGAAGTCTAGAATACAAACATAAAATCCTAGTTCTCCATAAACCTCCAAGAGGTACAAAATATAACAAGTATATATAAAAGGAGAGTCTATACACATGTAGCAGAATACCAAAAATAAAACCCTAAAATGAATCCACTTCGCTACAAAAAACTCCAGACACCTATCGAGGTGCCTCCCGACCTACATCTGAAAAATAAAAACATAGTATGAGATGAGAACTGGAGATTCTCAGCATGGTAAAGGTGCCACGCACATAAGATATAAGGTCCTGGAAATGCCAGAGGCAATCCTAGAATGCCGACACTCAGATTATAAAGCCTAAAGTACTAAAAACAGAAACCTTAAATGGTGGTCTTCTAAGGATATCTGAGCCTAGTTTAAGCTTAACCTTAACAATCAGTCTTCTCATCTTTCCACCGTTCCTCCATCTCTAGTGAATTTGCATAGACAGACAAGCAGACAAAGGCAAACACAAGTAGAATACAAGTAATTCAGATATCAAGTATAACAATTAGCATATTATAATAAATTTGGCATTCTCAATTAATGCACAACAAACAAGCAAATAATATGCACATGATATATGCCTGTCTTGTGGCTGATGATATCATCCATCGGTTATATAGCAAACCCGATACGTCCTGGCCTGGTAGCTAACCATGGACTAAAACACCCATCGTAGAGCAAGTAGGCTTGAGCTACAACCCCCTTGCTACTACCCGCTCAATCCAGAGACAGTAGAATAACCACTACTGCGGCTACTACCCAGGCGAGTGTTTAAAAGCTCAACATGGAGCGAGTGGAATAACCACTACTGCCGCTATTACCTAAGCATCACAATCTCTGACCAGGAGCAAGCGGGATGAACCATCATCCTTGCTACTGCCCAGGGTCTCAAACATACATTCAATCAGCTTAAATCAATCATCATTATTATCAAGTCTCAAACATTAACCTGAAGCAAGCGAGACGAACTACCATCCTTACCAGTACCCTACTACCCAGGTATCTCATCCAAAATTTATAATTAACTCAATTTTCATACTTCTTCTTCCTCATCTCATACCCGAGTGTAACACCCTAACTACCAAAGCTCACGCTTCCGGCTGCGCAACTCTGATAGCTCGGGCATTACGACGACACTTATACTATTTAATACTAAAATATGAGCCTGTTTAAAAACTTTAAACCGCAAATACCGTTCCCAAAAATGCTTTCGTTCAATAACGTACATCCATAGAAACCATACAACTTACAAAAACTCATAAAGAGTACATCCATATATATACATACATATATATATAAATAATATTACAGACATTAACCAATACAATCTCTATCCCTCTTATAGAATATATCAAGATAAAGGCGAGGGTACAATAATTAATAATCCAAAGCAATACAGAATATCACAACAATAACTAAATAAATTCTTCGTAACTTCTGCGCCCATATCCTGAAAGGGGAAAAATGTAAGGGGTGAGAACATCATCCTCGAAAGGGTTCTCAGTAGAGGGTTTTTGGGAATTACTGTAATAGGATACATGAAGATAAACCGTACCAGTGATTAATAACCATCTTATGCCTCTTTTCAAAAACAACAGTTTACAATAAAAGTAAAGTCAAAAATCTTTTCTGAAAGAGGAACCATTCAATTCTCAACAACTAAAAAACCTTTCAAAACAGTTTATCTATGCTGAACCAAAATAGCCTTTCATATTTTATTCCAAACCAGAAACACAAAGCCGAAATCAACCATCGGTTCATCTCATTCCATCCACGACCCAAGGCCCAAACAATCCAACCATCAACCAATCACCACATTCCAACAGAGTCTCAGTAGCAAACACAAATAGGAAGTTCAAGCACAAACAAACAGTTACAGCAAGTAGAACAATTAGCAGTTAATCACAAAGGCAAACCACGTACAAT
>NC_029774.3:49015364-49018712 GCF_000817695.3 Arachis duranensis
AATTAGAAATAATATACTTAATTTCTTCATTTTCCAAAATAGCAGTAATAATATTTAAAATATTACTTGTCTAATCCAAATCATATAAAATCCTTATTATTTCACAACTATCAACTTTATACTTTAAATATAGAAAATAATCCAATAATTGTGAAATTGGATAATAATCATAACTTATCTCAAATCCAATATATCAAAACTTGCCTTAAAATAATTTCTAAAATTAAGGCTATAAATAGCTATATGATTTGAGACTTGATCATAAAAAGATTTTTCAAAGATTATGGGTCTTACATTCTACCCACCTTATAAAAATTTTCGCCCTCGAAAATTGATACAAAATGAAAGAAATTCCATAACAGTTCACCCTTGAACACATTTGAGGAAGAAGCAAAAATATCTTAAAATATAATCTTACATACGATTTTCAAATACCTTGATTGTCATAAGCATAAGGATGTAAAGGTAGGAGTGTGATTGCAAAGCAAACGTTTCAAGGTAGGCTCAATGCAAAAGATAACATGGGTCAATCATGTGTTAGAAGGGCAAGGCATCAAAGGCTATCAAACAGGATGGAGTTAAAACGACGTGCTTAACCTCCGCACACTAGTCTCATATTAACCTCAAAGTCTCAACTTTCCAACTCCATCAAGCACTTTACAAACCCCAATTTCGATCATTAGCCTGACAACCACAAATCCGTTCGCAAGGAACAAAACGCCCACCACTCGTAACGCTGCACACCTACCGTTTCAACTTTCATATACACATATCACGTCTTAAAGAACTAACGCATCGCGTCTATAAATCGCACGTGATATCAAACAATTCTCGAGTCTACTCAGAAGGATACAAGATTCTAGCAAGGAGAAACGATATCAAGGATAGTACTCATAGATTAGAAAGAATATATCCAATTCCAGACAACAAGGATGCTCAAGCAATGAAGTTTGCTAGAAATAAATCAATTGACAACTTCAAAGATAACCCTTGGATCAAAGAAGTTCAATAGGATCAATAAGAAAACCAGCACATTAGTTTGAAACAAACTCAAACTGAGTCGATGAAGTATGAGGTTTACAGAAGAGAATATATCAAACCCAAGACAAAGCTCACAGAACTCGAGAGCACGATTACAACCACTTTCGAATACATTGTTTTTAAGAGAATCGAAAACTTGCGGAAAAATCACTTCGCAGTTTAAAAGAAGGTTAAGCAATAAACATCCTTCAAAGGAGTAACAAAAACATAAACATGGCTTTGCTTTAATACAACTTCATGTTGAAACAGATCATGTAGAATTTAAAAAAAAAAACAACTGTACACAGATTTAGCTGAGAGCAAAAAAAAAAAATATATTTTCTCAACTATTTTAGAAAGATAGTTAGGTGCACACTCTTAACCCAAAAGCAGTTCATAAAAACTCGGAAGTAATCAAATGCTTGTTCGTAATTCTCAGAATTTCATATTCAAACAAGCGTGTATCACATTTATAGCAAGTACAAAAGAGGAAGTTAAACTCTTTTTAGAAAAGAAACTCCGAAGTAAAAATTTGTTTCCAATTTGGTAAAGGAAATAAGTGGGGCGTTACAAACGAATCGGTTTCACTAAACAAGGAAGCTTTCCAAAACCTCATTTAAAATGGCGCATGCCAACTTTAAATTAATTTTCGTTAAGATTGGACAATGGTTTTCAATCTCAATCAAGCAACAGAAAAAAAAATCCGTTTCAAAGAGAATTCAAAACTTCCTTAAAAGTTCAAAACAAGACTCCAAAAGTATACTTGAAATCACCATTTCAAAAGGATATTCAAAAGTATTAGGATGTACTTAAAAAAAAGTCAAGCCACGCAAGAAATGATCCTAAATCAAGATAGTTCAAACAAGGATCCACTAGGCATGAGACGTCAAACAAGCTTTCAATTGATTCAAAAGAATACAAAAGTCCTAGGAAAAACAACCCAATCATTAGTAATTTCTTAAGGATAAATCTTTGACTAAAAACTTTTGTAAAGATAATGAGAGGATATATAAATGATGCACTATTTTGAAACGAATCAAACTAACTTACATAAGAATGAGATTCACAAGATTGGATAAACCAAGATCAATGGCAATGCTCACAAGATGTAAGAAATTAGTTAAAACAAAATCAAGTATGACATTCATAGAGATGATAGGTTTAACAAAGAATTTAGTCCGTTCATAAGAAAAAAGCTATGAGTCCAACATTTTCAAAAGAACAACAGTGGCATAAACCATGTAGTATGCTAAATCAAACTCAATTCAAAATAAATTAAGTAAAGTTTATCAAACGAAACTCAACCGGGATAAAAGCGAGAAATCCCCTTTCTTTCCAGAATTTGAAAAACACCTCAAATACATAACCAAACGAAGATGTACATTGGAACTATTGTAAAATTACTAGAAAGTCAAACTGTAATTTTTAAAGTAAATGAAGTTCCGTAAACCGGTAAAAATACAGGCGAGGTATTGGAAATAGATAGTTGCTAAGCGGTATGAGTAATCTTCAAAGTTTCATATATAGATAAGTATACATCTATTCAACAGCAATCTTCATAAAATCTCAAAATCTCAAACTTGGCTGTAATCACTGTCAAATAAGAGAATAACCGAATCAACAATTTCTCTAAGAATGGACTCAAAATCCCGGAGTTAAAAATGCACAGCGCAGAAGGACAAGTTCAAAGCTATATCGAAGAATACATGAATCAAGAAGAATTCAGACAGAGGAAGATAGATGCAACAAGGATTTTAAGCAAGCATATGCACTTAAGGTCAAACAAGATTGCATATGAATAGAGAAACAGAGCGGAAACATCAAATTACTTTTCTAGGGGATTAGCAAACAAGAACATCAAGTTAGGCTATGAAAGAATAAGTTGACTCGAACAGAATTCAAGACACATAACTGAGCAGCCTCGAGAAATAGTTTCTAGCGTTCCCAAAACCCGCGATTCGCTTTATTCAAAACTCGTATACCATCTATGATAACCCATTAGTGCTTTCATATACACAAGTCACTAGTATTAAGCCGGCCAAACTTAATACCAAGAATTATGCAATGCGAGACTAACAGCGTTAATCAATAGATCGTCATGTGCATAAAGCTCTAATTCTCGTCATCCGACAAGACCTAGTACATCACAAACGCTCAGAGCATGCAATTGAAGCATAGTCAGTCCATTCCTCAGGCTCTACAGGAAGAACTGCTCTGATACCATAATGTAACACCCTAACTACCAAAGCTCACGCTTCCGGCTGCGCAACTCTGATAGCTCGGGCATTACGACGACACTTATACTATTTAATACTAAAATATGAGCCT
>NC_029774.3:49022004-49032205 GCF_000817695.3 Arachis duranensis
CGACGCTTCCTTCTACCCGGAACGGCGCCGATGGCGCCCTCCTTCTCTGGCGACAAGCTCTCTCCCCCTCTCACTCGCGAGTCACCCGTCTTCTTCGATGCTGGTGGCAACAACGGGATGGGTCCGACGGCAGGATGCGGTGGCGCGGCGGCGAGGTGACCGGCGCCAGTAGCGCGGCCCCATCCCTACCCCATGATCACAGCTCTCCTCAATTTCTTCCATTTCTGCTTCTCTTTTCTTTCTTCCATGAAAACAAAAGGGAACCCGTGTGTGGCATGAATGAAAGAGGGAAGGAAGACAGATTGAGTGTGGCGGCTGGGTTACAAGGTTAGGGTTTCATTTTTGAAACTTAGGGTTAGGGGCAATATAGTAATTTCACATAAAATAGGGATAATAGGGTAAATGAAACCCAAATTAAATCCAACACTAATTGTATATAGAAAATACTATTTGCTCCTCATTTTTACAAATTATTTTCAATAAAATGTCCAAATCCAAAAATTAGAAATAGCATACTTAATTTCTTCATTTTCCAAAATAGCAGTAATAATATTTAAAATATTACTTATCCAATCCAAATCATATAAAATCCTTATTATTTCATAACTATCAACATTATACTTTAAATATAGAGAATAATCCAATAATTATAAAATTGGATAATAATTATAACTTATCTCAAATCCAATAAATCAAAACTTGCCTTAATTATCTTTAATAAAATAATCTTTGAAATTAAGGCTATAAATAACTATATGATTTGAGACTTGATCATAAAAGACTTTTCAAATATTCTGGGTCTTACACCGAGCAAGTGGATCTCGCCACTGCCTACTACCCATGGCTGTAATCACATTTATTTACGAATCAGCCTTCCCGTTAAACTTTTCAACTTACATCACCCCTTTATAATCTTTCTTCACTCACAAGTTATTATCCTCTCAATATTCAACTACCTTCCTCTCATTAATTTTAAGACTTAAGACACTGAGGAGTAAAAATAGAGGTTTTAAAAGTTTGAAATTACGATTTACAACATAAAACTTATTTTGCTGAAAATAGGATCACACGTACCCGTAGACCATGGGTATGCGTGGGAGTGCATTTCTAAAAGGTCACGCGTACGCGTGGGCATACAAATTTCTATGCTCGCATACGCAAGTACCTTGCTCGCGTACGCGAGATACCCAACCCGAATAGGTTGGTTGCGTCGCGTGCAGTGGTCGCGTACGCGAGTTATGCAGAACAGCAAAAATGCTGAATGCTACAGAATTTTCAGCTTCGCACTCCAAACTTCCAACACGCATAATTTTTTGTTTTGAAAATATTTTTCATCCGTTATTCGAGACGGAAAATTGACTTACAAAATGTGGTTATACTTTTAAGAGCAGAAATGCCGACAATAGCCTTTGAATGGCAGCTTTGTCTGACAAAACCCATGCTTTGAGAAAAATATTACACGTACATTCAATTATATATTGTAATATCAATATAAAATAATTATTTTTCACACTTATCACATGAATAGTGAATTAATACCCTAAAGTTGGATATTATTGAATAATTATATATAGTAATATTTTACTATTTCATTGCATTAAATTAAGGAGATCACTTTAATAAACACACTTAAAATATATTTTTTTAAAGACGTTTATATGTGTCATGTTATTATTGGATATTTTTATTAAACCGGTTAATAATTTATTTTTTAATAAACTAAAACAAAATCGGTTTACTATAGCAACAATAATAAACCCAATTATCTGCATTATAATTATCTCCAATTTGATTCGATCGAATTATACAATCTAAACTGAATATCTTTAAATTTTTTATCAAAAGATAAATATATCCCTAATTTTTTGTTTTGCGGACATTTAAATCCCTGAAAATTTAAAAATACAATTAAATTCCTAAAAAAATTGAATTTATTGTACGTTATGGTACGTGCTAAGTTTCTAAATTAAATTGTGAGATATATTGTTATAAAAAAATCGATTAATACGTCCAATAATAGTGTGACACGTAAATGTCTTTACAAAAAGATGTTTTACACGTCTTTATAGAGTATCTCCTTAAACTAAAATGTGTAATTTTTATAATATATTCTAACTAGACGATAATTAGCCGGTTTGTTCAATTTTGTGCAGACCAAAAATATCGTTATGGTACGTGCTAAGTTCCTAAATTAAATTGTGAGATATACCAATTTTGATGATCCTTTACTCATAAGCTTATTTTGTGATTGAATTCATTTTGTTTGGAATTTATTTTATTTTATTTTTTGCATGCGAAGGAAGTAATATATGATGGACAGATTAATAGAGAATGTTGAATCTAAGTTCGAAGATTTTGAGACGGTGATGATACTATTTTACTTCAAGATCCTAAAGAAGATTCATGCATGATGATTTGATGAAAAGATTTAGAAAAACCATATATTTTCGCTAACGAGTGTAAATTTTAATTTATTGTACGTGAAGATTGTGTTGTAAAATCCTTTATAGAATTAAATAAAATGTTTTTAGTATTTCCTTTGCTAATATGTAATATCAATATCTCAAGCTATAAATAAAAAAGTCAAGTCATATAGGTATATTATTCTTGTAGTATGTATTAAAGTTAACAAAAAATAATAAAAATATACAATGAAGAAGTGGAACTTAATGAAATTATTAGACTTAAATATTTATTCTAAATTTTCCATAATTGTTCTTTCATATAGATACATTCTTTGTATGAGAAATGCATGTAGATATGAAAAAAAATCTTTGCCTAAATCATAGAAAATTTTCTTTTTCCATTCTTGAACCATATGTTCATCATCAGCTAATAAAGAGACTGTCTAGTTTTATCTAAATACTTATTTTTATTCCTTCTTTTCTCCAATGATTCCGCCACCACCATCACAGCTAGCAATGCCACCACTACTGCTACCATTGCTATTGTTACCAACGCCACCATCAAAAGATAAATTTTATTGGAAGAAAGGGATGGATCTGCAAAAGGTAATGCTTGAGATAGTAAATTGCAAGCACTCCTTCAACCTAAGACATCTTGAATTCAAAAGAAAAGCATAAGCCATGTACATTGCTCCAGCTATTTTAATTTTTAATGAAAGTGACAAAAAACTATTTATAATACAACATGTGTATAGCAAAACAAATTAAAAGAAAATATAATTACCTCTTTAACAATAATAATAAAAGGTTTTGGTATTTTATTGACTTGATTTGATATTATCGTGGTTGTTATGATCACCATCTCTGTATATGATGTTAAAAAACCATCGAAATTAAGCAATAATTTTTGGCATGGCATTAGCAAGGGAAAGGAGCCATTATTAGCCCTAACACTATTTAGAGAATACATAAGATTAACAAATAATATGATATCTCAAAGTTTTCAATCATCCTATTTATAATGGTTCTATAGAATAGAAGTTGACATTATTCCAGGCAAATATGGAAGGACAATAAAAAAAATTTTAGAATAAATTTTCAAGTCAAAATGCATTAAATAAGATGATTTTCTTTATTATTGGGGCAACGACTTTTATAAAGTTTATTGTAAAAAATGAACAAGTTGAATAATAGTAATTAATGTCTTGCTTTATATTAAATTCCACCCTTTATATTATATAATAGTATTATTGCATTTTACCATTATAAAAAAAAAAGTTTCTTTTTTCTTGCTTAAAAGTTCAATACTAAAGACTTATTTAGATGAATTTCTAAGAAAATATTTTTTTTGAGTTATTTTTTTTTAAATTTTTTAGAAAAGTAAAAGTAATTTTATGTTTAAATATCTCATACAAAAAGATATTTTTATCTATCAATTATATTTTAGTACAATAATATAAAAGTACTTTTTTATTTATTTATTATGTAAAATATAACAACCCTACCACACAAAACTTTACACATAAGTCGTAAAGCTGAAGTGGTGAGATATTACGACCTCTAAAAGTAAAATATATACATAATAATAGTTGAAAAAGATTTTATAACGAGGAACCTTTAAAGAAAAATTTAAAACAAAAGTCGTAACACTCACGTAAAATAGAAAACTTGCGTACAAAGAAATGTAAGATATATATGTGAATAATAAAAAGGGAGTGTCAAAAGATACAAAATATTCAAGACCCATGCTCAACCTGCGAAGCCAAGGTTGGCCGAAAAATATTTACATAAGTGTATACAAGATAAACCCAAAAAGCCCAAAAGACAGCTTACAGAACGTGTTTCTCCAAATCAACCTCTTAGAAAGCCATTCCATACACACGGGCATTCCCGCACAATGATACACATATAAAGCCCACAGCTTAACATTTTTCCATCAGCACCATAACCATTTACTTTTCGTCACCCTCTCATGACCTTTTAAACATTTCATAATCACACGTGCCATGTTCTTTTCTCATTCTTTCAGGTTTCCAACCAAACCATTTCTAATTCTCAAAAAAACCATTTTTGATAACTCAAACGAATCAAATTTAGTACTAAAAATCTATTTTCAATTCTCACAGATTACTTCCGATAAACCAGCAGGTCAAGTCCAATATCCAAAGCATTTATAAATCTAAAAATCCAACTAGTTCCAATGTGAAAATCTTTTCTAACTCTCAATTTATTACTAATAAAACAATATTCAATACAAAATCTATTTCTCAATATGAGTAAATATGTAAATAAAATATCTTCCACTATAAAATCATGTTTCAAGATAAATTTATAAATCAGATTTTCGAAATAAAACTATTTTTTGGTTAATTTTATATAAAATTGGGCAGAATCTCCTCTTAAAAATTGGACTTCATCACCCATGCGGGCTCCCTCAAATTCATCACTTTCCGAACCAAACTCAAATCTAACTCCATTCAACAATTATTAATACGACAGTTTCTTCAATAATTAACTCATCATATTACAATTTAACAAGTAACACTAATTTAATCACCTTTTACAGCCACAACTCAACCAATTCATCATAATCACACAAAATCAGGATTTTAACAACTCCATCAAAATCAGAAAACCAATATCAATCACAAAACTAATATCAATCACAGTTTCAATTCAAACTCATCATTCAGTCATTCCAAGCAATCACAAATTATTTACAAATATCCACTGGACTTCCGTGGCATTCATAATTTAAAATAGTTAATTTCAAAAGAAAACCACTATCTTCGTATGAAATCAAAATTATCGAAAGTTTCGGAAAAACTTTTTGACCGAGCTGCTGAAGGAGAAAGCGTCAGAAATCGTCTGTACTTCCTAGAACTCTAGTTAGCCGAACTCAAAGAGAAGATGAGCTACGTCACTGTCAACTTCTACCGGACAAAGATGACGTCAATGTGTAGAGAAAGAATATACGAACATTTTTATCGGATTAAATTTTTTATCGGAGTTACGAATCATAAGAAATCGAACTCGAAAGGGGTAAGGTTCCATGGTTTCTGATTCCTCTCACTCACGGCTTACTCTCTCTTTTTCTTTCAAGGTTAGTTCGGTGATGCATGAAGGAAAAGAAAATATGATTAGTGATGATGGTGATTAAAAAGGATTTGTGGTAGTAAGGTTTATTAGGTGTCATTGGTTATTAAATGAATGTAACATGTGTCATGATTGCATAGATATATGTATACATATAAGCCACGACCTTTATTTCTCTTTTTCTTTCTAAAGAGTTCGGCTATAATGAATAAAAGTGATAAAAGAAAATGATACTAATGAATGATAGTTTGTAGTGTGAAAGTATTATTAGGTGTCATGAGTATATATAAGTATAATAGCATGCAAGCCGTGCTCATTTCTGTCTTAGTCCCTTAAGTACATGAGCCACATTTGGTTTTCTTTATTCATGTTTTCTCAATGGCTTCGGCCAAAAGAAAGAAGTAAATAATAATAATAATTTTAAAAACAAAATCTCAATATAATATGATAACTTATAAATAACTAATTACTTAATTTTCAAAAATCTGAGATGTTATATTATATCTACCTTACAAAAATTTTCGTCTTCGAAAATTATTATATTAAAACAGGTTTAAACTCTAACTGAGAAAATAAGGTCCTCGAAGAGAAGTACAGAAAAAAGTCAAAGATAATATTTAAAAGAGGACAGGTAGGCAATTAGATTTACGAACAAACGGAGGTAATGCTATAATGATTTATGTATGTGAGAGTACTAACGGGTTATCATAGACGAAATAAAAGTAATAAGTAAACGTAAATCATGGGGTTTAGAAACGTTAGAAGTTAAGTTTTAGGGGTTACTTCGTTTCAACATATAATTCTTATTCGTACCAACGTGGTTTGATGTTAACTCTTCCTTGATTGTTTGCAGTGAAATTCTTTATTTCAAACTTACTTCTTAAGATGTGCTTTGAATTACTTCTGATCATATCTTATCATTCATAAGATATGATTTCTTTCACATTTGAACAAAACTAAACGTGCCAAACTTTTTTGTTTCTTTTTTTTTTTATGTTTCTGAAAGTGAAGTTGATGCAAATTTTTTCTATCTTATATCAATTTTCGAGGACGAAAATTTTTATAAGTGGGGTAGGATGTAAGACACCAGATTTTGATAATTAAATAATAAATTATTTATGATTTTTTTATTTATTCGAAAGCATATTTTAAGGAATTTTTGTATTAATTGAGTACTTTTAATTATTGATTTAAAGCTTTAGTGATTTAAAAATAATGAGAATTTTATATGCACTAATTTGAATAATTAGATTTTGAACTTTATTTTATAATTTAAAAAAAATTAATTTGATTATTTCTAATTATTGAATTAGAGTCTTTATTTGAAAAATAAATTGTAAGTTGATAATTAAATAGTATTTTCATAGATATTATTATTTGATTAAATTTGATTTCAAATTATTACTCTATTACCTTTAATTTTATTAAAATTACTAAATTATCCAAAATACCCAATTTCAAACACAAAACCCAAAATTTTCAATTCCAAACCGTAATTTCACTAACCCTAATCCCTTCTACCCAACCCACACACACACACACACACACACACGTAACCCCCCTTCACACCCGTTCATCCCAAAATGAGTCACGTTCACTCCCACCGTCACTCACCAACGCTATTCCCTACCCTTCTAAGACTCACCACACACAACCAGTAAACAAGCTTGCACACAGACACATACATAGAGAGATCCGAGAGTGAGAGCTGACGACTAGAGGCAGAGGAGAGGCGAGGGGCTATCCTGCGCCGGCGTCACGCCTCACCGTTTGTGAAGCCACGCGTCTTCGTCTCCCCACCACCGAATCATCACGCCACCATCACCGTCAGGCTGCTGTGTCACCATCAATGCAAGGAACCGCGTGCGAGAGAGGGAGGAGTCGTCGAAGGAGAAGAGGTAGCGCAGAGGAGGGAAGCGTTGCTGCCTGCGCCGCCGCCTTGCCTCCATCGTCGCTGAGGATTCTCCTTCTCTCTCCACTGAGGGTACATCCATCTCTACTGGGAAGAAATCTGCCTTGCTGAATGTGGTAAAAGATGTTGTTCAGGAGTTCGTTTCCCAATCAAATCACATGATTGCGATGAGCAAAGAGCAAAGGAAATTAGCTAGCAAGCATGAGAATTTCCTAAAGAAATCAAGGGATAGAGTGACTGTGTTCATGACCTTCATTGATAACTTTCAAAAGGATGAAGACCCTGCCACTGATGTTGAAGAGGAAGCTAATTCGGAGGGAAATGGTTCTGATGCCTAGGAATTGTCTTATGAAAATTGCTACTGCTGTTTTTTATTTTTTACTACTGTTTACCAGTTTTTTTTGGATGACTGTAATAACTCTAAATACTGCTGCACTTTTGGTAGTTTAGTTAGTTCTTTGAACTATGATCTAACTTTTTTCTGCAGGATACAAGGCATTTTTTGTTGATAATGCTTATTATCCGCCCTTGATGACAAAAGGGGGAGTAAAAGCAATAGGATGGAGTAAATGTGTGTCCTTAGAAATTTTTTTGGCATTACTGCAGCTACTAATATTTCTTTTGGGATTTTTTGTCTGATTGCTGCTTTAATATTTGAAATCACATGTTAAATATTTTAGCTGCTAATATTAGCTTGATGTTGGGCTAATAATTTGGTGTTGCTTGTGTGATATTCCTTAGACAAGATTAATGTGCACAGCTCTCTATAGTGTTCTCTTTGAGTACTATGGAAAACAGGAACAAAGAGAAAAGCATAAATCCAGGGGAGCTAATTCTGAAAAGGAAAAGGGGAGCAACATAAAAACAAATGACAACAATCAAAGGGAGTTTCTAAACCTTACTCAAATTTATTTCCTTTTGATTATTGATTAAATTATGTTTGTCATCAAGGGGGAGATTGTTGAGTTAAGAAATTAACAAAATTAATTAGTGATGACAAACATTATTTTTGGGCAAAATATATAATTAATGTTGATTAATTATAATTACTTATTATTAATTGTTTATTGTTACAGGCCAAAATTCAATAGCCCAAATGGAATGAAAAGTAATCAGCAAGGATGTTGGGCTGAAAGCAAAATTAAGAGCCCAAGGAAAAGTAAAGAAAGAAGCCAAATAAATCAAAACGGGCTAAGCATATCACTACCCGATCCAAGCCCGATCTGATTTCAGAAAAGCAAATCCCTCTCTTTTGTATAACCAAAAGTAACGTTCACCTCTATGAGTTGGTCAGAAACTCAGAAAATTTAGAAAGAGAGAAAGAGCTTCTTCCCTAAGCTAATCACCAAAGAAGCAAGAGAGAGAAGGATTAACCTTGAAAGGCAGACGTCAAATCACCAAGTTCAAACCAAATCAAACTTAGGTTAAAGGCAACCCATTTCCTCTTGCATGCATCATATCTTCTTCTCTTCTTCCCAACTCTCTGCTCTATCCGAAATGGGATATAAAGGAAAACTAGTTTCTGTTCTTCTCTGCTGTGTATCCATGGTCTTAAACATAACTTGGGGACCAAGTTAGTTTTCAAGGGCTCAGATCAAGTTGACTATTGGAAGACTCGTGTGGTTGCTACTTTATGGCTTTTGGTCAAGATGAAGAAGTCAAAAGCAAAGTTTCTAATCTGGGGATTAAGGAGAAAAAGTGAATCTGTGGGTTGGTGAAGCTCAAGGCTCAAGGAGTTGACCTTGGAAGAAGGATCAAGGAACATGCAAAGAGATAAAAGAAGCTTGCTGTTCATTCAGAAGGCAAGGAGAGATAACCAGAGTATTGAGGTTTTGTTCTGAGAAGTGTTCTTTGAGAAAGTTCAACTAACTGGACAATATAACCTAATCAAAGGTGCATTCTGTCAGTATGAAGAACTGAATCAGAGGCTTGCTAATCTGATTTTTGCATAGCACAAAGGCTGTTGATGAAGTCAATCTCCTTCACGTTTTACTGATTGTAATGTACTTTTCTAAGTTTATCTTTCTGTAATTTCTTGTGAGAAAAAGCATTGTAAGAAAGCTCAAGTAAAAGCCATGAGTGAAAAAAGGTAGAGTGATACACTTGAGAGAAAAGTCTAGAGTTATTTTCTGATTTTTTTTATGTTGGTTAAGTATCTTGTATCTTGTACCTGTTAGGTATCTCTTTCTTAGTTGGGTTTGTAAAACCCGGTTAATTAATGGCTAATTAATCCATAATGAGAATTTATTCTAGAAAGCCCAAAATGTGATTTTTATGGCTAAATGTGATAGAGGAGACTGAGACAACAATTCCGATACCAATTTTATAGAAATCGGACCAAGATTGGACCGAACGGGCCAAACCGGGCCAACCGAACCCAAAGTGGGCCCTTGGCCCAACATAACTAGACCAAAACCCTAGTTTTCAGCATTCTCTCTCCTCACTAAACACACTCACATGCTGAAAATGGAGGCCATGGAGGGAAGAACACTCTCTCAAGTTCTTTCTCTCACTTGATCTTCAAACCACCATAACTTTTGATCTAGAGCTCCGATTGCCGCTCCATTTGCGGCCACGCGTTCACCGCGGAGAGCTCTACAAAAACCATACAATTAATTTTGAGGTAAGCCACTTTTTGCTCTTCGAAATTCCAGCCTTGTTTTCGAGTTTTATGAGCAAAAATGTTGAGATTTTGGGTTCTTTGATATTATAGGACCCAACTCTCTTGAAGGAGAAGGTTAATCTTGTCTCCTTGGACCTTGGGTGTGGTAAGATTCTCAACCCTAGT
>NC_029774.3:49033046-49036852 GCF_000817695.3 Arachis duranensis
CGCCGATTGTGCTGCACCCAATGCCCAGCCATTTTCCAGAGAGTTATGTGAAAACTGTGCCAGCTTTGTGCCTGGGGCACGAGAGTACCCACGCGTACGCGTGGTTGACGCGTGCGCGTCGTTTGACTAGTTTTCAATCCACGTGTTAGCGTGCATGACGCTTACGCGTCGATGAGTTTTCGAGGCCATCCACGCGTGCGCGTGGAGTGCGCGTACGCGTGGACTTGTTTTCATCCCAAAGTTGATTTTTGAGTTTTAAAAGCCAAATTTCATACTTCTAAGCCTCCGATCTCACCACTTATATCTTAAATCATTATGATATGTCTAGCTATGAGAAGAAAGGCTAGTGAATGTGGTAACTTGCGAGTGAAACAAGGGCAAAATGAATGATCAAGGAGGATCAAGCATGATTATGAGAGATGCGGAGGATGGTAGTGGAAGTGCTTGTTATGCCATGGGCCGAAAGGCTGTAATTGTTAATGAAACGGCTGGTTATGGATTTAACCGTGAGCCAGATGGTTGGATTATTGCCGTGTTACGGCGGAGCCATGATTATGGCTATGTATAAATGCATATATATGCTGTTGAATGAATTGTGAATGTTGCACTTCCATTATCAGAGATGAGAGTTTCCCTGGGAGAAAGCAGTGGCTAGCCACCATGTGCTCCAGGTCGAGACTTGAAGCTCTTTTGACCCTATGTCGTCAGGGTGGCCGGGCACTGTGAAATTCCCGGACGAGCTCACCCCCAAAAAATATTCACCAGTGATGGTGATGGATAAATATTCACCAGTGAGGTTGGCTTTGTAACCGACAGATGATATCATCGGCCACTAGGGACAGGCATTCATCATATGCATACCATGTGAGTTGTTTGAGATTGCCTATTTGACTGCATATTACTTGCTAATTGTCTAAATGCCTTACTTGTTCCTAATTGTATATTTCTTGCTTGATATAACTGTGTTTGCTACATTATACTCCTGCTGGTGGTTGGGAGGTCTGAAGGAATTGGAAAGGAAAGTATTAGTTGGACTGAAGAATCTTTAGTCAGATGTCCTTTATGGTTTAGCCTGTTTATAAGCTTTGATATTATCTAGAGGAAGTTCTAGGATTGCCTTTGGCTTTCCTCCATTATTATGTATTATATATGTGGAAGCTGTTACCATGCTGGGGACCTCTGGTTCTCACCCATGCGGATTTTGTGGTTTTCAGATGTAGGACGTGAGGTTTCCCGCTGAGGCATGCTGGAGACTTCTAGACTTGCGAAGATCCTTTGTTCTCGGGGCTATGTTTTGTTTTATATGTTTTGTTTAGATACTTTTATCTCCATTAAATAATACAACTGTGATGACTCCTCTTATGGGAGATTTTGGAGAATAGGTTTTATGTATTTGTGTCCCTTTGGGTTTCCTTTGGGTTTTTCCTTATTTTTATCATATGTATATATTGCTATGCTCGGACCAGTTATCTTCGCAGCCAAATTTTGAGTGTTGATATTCCTGTTTTTGACACTCCTTTGTATATATATAATCACGCGTTGGTTATCCTTGTTCGTTACGTTATCGATCGGAGTGTTGCGCTTTCGAGTTGCGATTTTTGTTTACCCCTTGTTTCTACAAAGGCTCCTAGTTATAATCAATCATTCATACTACTATACGTACTAAATTTTTATTTTAGAGGTCGTAATACCTTGCCATCTCTGAATTATGACTTAAGCATAAGACTCTGTATGGTAGGGTGTTACAGGGTTAGCACTAAGAGTGAATAGTTAGGTGTTAGCATAGCCAACGTCAAGTTAGGTTAGAACTTGAATGGAAAATTGGTGTATGTAATACTTTTAACTATAGTGGAAATTCCTCCATTGTTGTGGAGGAGACTGGACGTAGGTTGCATAGCACAAGGCAACCGAACCAGGATATATGCTGGTGTTAGCTTTTCTCTTCTCTGCTATGTTCTGTTTTCTGATATTCATGGGACAAAAATAAATTGTCTAATAAATTTTCGCTGCGGAGTATAAACAGAATCAGAATTGAAAGTGTAGATCTAAAAGGGTTATAACAGCAACTTAAAAGGAAGGCATAGATTCAACCCCCTTCTCTAAGCCTACCACAACCTTCAAAACTAATTTTAATCCAACACTAATATTTATAAAAATACTATATTAATTATCAATTTACAAATTTGTTTTTAAATAAATATTCTAATTCAATAACTAGAGATAATTGAATTAATTTTCTTTAAATCATAAAATAAAATTCAAAATCTAATTATTCAAATTAAAGCAGATAAAGCTCTCATTATTTTTTTGATCACTAAAACTTTCAATCAATAATAAGAAAGTACTCAATATAAAAATTTTTGAAAATATATTCTCAAATAAATAAAATAAATCATAAATAGTTTAAATTTTCAAAATCTGGGGTCTTACATATATTAGATTGAGTTAGAAAGTTAACAATGGTAACCATTATTATCGTTTGGAGATCTATACACTATTTTGGAGACGATGATATGGATTAAAAACGTGGGTTTTTAAAAATTTGAGTAGAGTTCACTGTTGCCGAGGTGCGGCGCTTGCTCTAAAAAAAATCGTATTTGGGGAATTAAAATTCAAAAATTGTGTTTAAGAAAATAGTAATTTTTTATTTTATTTCAAAAAAATTCAAATAATATATAAATAAGATAAAAATAGATAACAAATTATATATATTATATGTTCAGTTTAAATTTAAAAATAAAATAATAATATTATATCACATTTTTTGAATTGGTTTAGTTTTAAAAAGTGAATATAAAATCCGATCTAATCTATGTAGTTTAATTTGTTAAAAAATAAAATATGATCTAATTTAAATTAGTACAATTTTAATCGATTTTTAATTTAAATTAGATTGGAACACTTTTATTAAATATTTATATAATACATCTTGCATGTTAATGTTAATATTGCAGCTAGTTACATTACTATTTAACGTGTTACATCAAATACTTAACGGAACAAATTAACTACAAAAGCTAAAGCTAAAGTTTTTTAAATTTTAGAGAAAAAAACAAAAATAAGTATTTTATATTAAAATATTACATGATAAATAATGTAATCCCCTAAATAACTAGTCTAAAAAATTATATTTTTCGAGTTATTTTTTTTAAAAGATTTCTTAAAAAAATAAAGGTAATTTTATATTTGGATATCTCATACAAAAAAATCTTTTTATCTATCAATTATGTTTAGGTACAATAATATAAAATTATTTTTTTGTTTATTTATATGTGAAAAATATTTTTTTTAAAGAAAAAAGATTTTTTTAAAAAATGTAAATTATAATTTTTCAAAAAAGATATTTTTTAATACTTTTATTTTTACTATTAAAAATTTACCAAACAGCTAAAAAATCTTTTTTCAATAATTTTTTTTTATCTATTTAATGACACCCAAACAAGTACACTTTACATATTTTTAAAAAGATATTTTTTCTTAAAAAAGATTTATTTTACATAATAAATAAACAAAAAGTACTTTTATATTATTGTGTCTAAACATAATTGATAGATAAAAAGATATTTTTGCATGAAATATCCAAACATAAAATTACTTTTATTTTTCTAAAAAATAAAAAAAAAACAACTCGATTTTTTTTCCCTCAAAAACTCACCTAAACAAGCCAAGCTTTTAAACCGGAAAAAAGAAACTATTTTTTTTTCATGATGGATAGAATGCAATAATACTAATATACAATAGGTTTGATTATTCTTTTGGTCCTTATAGTTTCATTAAATTTTCAATTAAGTTCCTATATATATATA
>NC_029774.3:49036897-49050116 GCF_000817695.3 Arachis duranensis
GTTAAAATTAACAAAATATTTCTCCTAAGATATATGTAGTCAAAGATCTAGTCAGGTTTTTAATTATGAATACCTTTAATTTAAAAAGAAATATTTAGTTAAGTCTATTATTTTTTACACTATAAAGGACTTAATTATAAAACTAATAGAAGTGTAGGACCCAATTAAAAGAAAAAAAAATATATAAAGAGTGAAATTTAAAGGGTGGAATTTAATATAAAGCAGGACATTAATTACTATTATTCAACTTATTCATTTTTTACACTAAATTTTATAAAAGTCGTGCCCCATAATAAAGAAAATATTCTCATTTAATGCATTTTGACTTGAAAATTTATTCTAAAATTTTGTTTACTGTCCTTCCATATGAATAATGTCAACTTCTATTCTGTAAAACCATTATAAATAGGATGATTGAAAAATTTTGAGACATTATATAATTTGTTAATCTTATGTATTCTCTAAATAGCTTTAGTACTAACAATGACTCCTTTCTTTGCTAATGCCATGGCAAAAATTCATTACTTATTTCGATGATTTTTCAATTTCATATGCACAGATGGTGATAATAACCATGACAATATTAAATTAAGTCAATAAAATACCAAAATATTTTATTATGATTCTTGAGTAGGTAATTACATTTTCTTTTAATTTGTTTGCTATAAAAAACATGTTTGTATACAAAAAATTTCTTATTACTTTTATGATAAAATAGAATAGTTAACAACGTACATATAACTTATGTTTTTCTTTTGAATTCAAGATGTCTTGCAGCTGAAGGAAGCATTACCTTTAGATCCATCTCTTTCTTTCAACAAAATTTATCTTTTGATAATTAAGATAAATATGGTAATAGTGGTAGCAGCAGCACCAGTGATAACAATGGTGGTGGCAGCGTTGTTAGCTGTGGTGGTGGTGGAATTGTTGGAGGAAAGAAGGAATAAAAATAAGTAAGTGTAAGAAAATATATTTAAATAATAAAAGATAAAATTAAAATTTATGTTAAGTATTCATATAAAATTGGAAAGCATCTTTAGTTAGTTGATGATGGACATATGGTTCCGGAATGAAAAAAAAAAATTTATGATTTAGGCAAAGATTTTTTTTTATATCTACATGTATTTCTCATACAAAGAATGTATCTATATGAAAGAACAAATTACAAAAAATTTAGAATAAATTTTAAATTCAATCATTTTATTATGTTCCACTTCTTTACTGTATATTTGTATTATTTTTGTTAACTTTAATACATACTATAAGAATGTATCTATATGACTTGACTTTTTATTTATAGCTTTAGAATTGAAATATTGGTATTACATATTAACAAAGAAAAGACTAACACACATTTTATTTAATTCTATAAGGGATTTTGCAACACAATCTTTACGTACAATCTTTAAAAATTGAAATTTGTAGTCGTTAACGAAAAGATATGTTGTTTTTTTATCTTTTCATCAAATCATGATGCATGAATCTTCTTTAGGATCTTGAAGTAAAATAGTATCACCACTGCCTCAAAATCTTCGAACTCAGATCCAACATTCTTCATTGATGTGCCCATCATATATTACTTCCTTTGCATGAAAAAATAAAATAAAATAAATTTCAAACAAAATAAAATCAATCACAAAATAAGCTTATGAGTAAAGAATCATCAAAATTGGTATACCTTATAATTTAATGCAGGAACTAAAGTCATACGTACATAGCACCATAGCTATATTCTTGATCTGCACGAAATTGAGCAAGCCTGCTCATTGTCGTCTAGTTAGAAGATACTATAAATATTACACATTTTAATTTTAATACATTGATATAGTAAAATATTATTATATATAATTATTCAATAATATCAAATTTAGGATATTAATTTACTATTTATGTAATAAGTATATGTGAGAAATGATTATTTTATGTTAAAATTGTAATATATATGAATCCTGTTGGGGAGGCAATGAAAACTCTTGATAACGTGTATAATGAGTTAGTTATTTAGTCCAGTAGAAATAAATAATAAATTCAAAAATTCTCATTCAATTATTTCACATAAAATTTTAAATTCTCCAATTTCAAATTTCAAATTTTTTAAAAAATCCAATTAGTTATTTTAAAAAAATAACCATCTGAAATTCTAATTTACTAAAGCATTTCACTCGCATATTCTTTTCTTTTTCAACGGCGGCCATTCCACCTTCATCAATAATCATCCCATTTCACCGTCGCTACTTGCCTCGCCACACCCCACTCACCCTTAGTAAAAATAACCATCCACTTAAGGATAAAAATAATTATCCGCGTACCTACTAAAATGATCATCCTAAATTGACCATTAAAATAGAAGAAGAAGATGAATAAATAGAAGAAACAACTATTGTGGTGAAAGTAACATAGTTTTGAAGGACTAGGCATGACGACAGCGGTACGGTTATGAAGCATAGGGCTCAAATCTAAAAGAAGCTAACCATGCTTGGATCCGAAGAAGAAGAAGAGTAAGGTGGTATCATCTGTGATAAAAGGCTTGAAAGAGTGGGAGGAAACGAAACCAGTTCGGAAGAGAGGCATGCGAAAAAGCGGCAGCGACGTTTGGTTGAGCGTCGGAGGGCGAGGCGCGTCGGGTTGACCGGTGGAGGTGAGGATGGTGTTGGTGGGAGGATGTGGCGGCGTCGGTTTGGTCGGTGAGGAATTCAGTGATGCGAGGTGAGGACCGGAGAAGATAACGGTGAGTTTTGAACGTGTATTGGAGGTTACGGTAAGATTAGAAATAACCGTACATAGTATGAATGGGTTTAAAACTTTAAATATTAATCCTAATTTTTTAAATTTTAAAATTTGAAATTAAATAATTAATTAATGATCTAATTTTTAATTGTAATTTTATCTTTTTTTTAATTCATTATACACATTATACACAATTAGTATTGATTCCCAATACTTTCTTAATATATAATTGGATGTACATAAAAAAGAACTCTTGAAGCATGGGGTTTTGCTTAGCGAAACTCCCGTTTCCAAAAGCTATTATTGGCATTTCCGTTCCTAAAAATGGAATCACATTTTGTAAGTTAATTTCCAGTCACTTTAATCTATTTTTTTAGATTGTTATTAACATACTGAATCCAAAAAGAAGAGATGAGACAAATATCTTACGATTAATTAAATATTTTCCTTCGGTATTGTCATTAAAAAATAAATAATTTGTCATAAAATATTTACAATAGATTCTTAAAAAAAACAAACATGTAAAAAAACATTGTCAAAACAAAATAACCACCACAAAACAAATAACTTCCTCTTCGTATGAACATCAATATTTTGTACCATTTGTTTCATACAGTGCGCTTTGTTTCTAATCATTCATAGCCTGGGAGGGACACTGTATGAACATTTAATCCAGTTAAACAACATCAATAATTACAACACTTTTTTTGAATTAGAATAAAAAAGTGGCCAATAAATAGAATAATTAGAAAGTAATCATGTACCAGAAATCATAAGTAAGTTGTTCACCAAGAGGTGTTTGGATAGGTTTTAAAAGAAAAATAATATGAACCGAAATATATAATTTGTTGCATTTGGATTGAATCGATTTGATTTTATTTTTAAATCTGATTCAATCCAATCCAAACTATTGCTATTTGAATTGGTTTAGTTTATTTGATTTTTTTAAAAAAAATAAGACTTTATTATTAGGTTTAATTACTCTGTTGGTCCTTATAGTTTTGTAAAATTTTCAATTAGGTCCTTATACTTTTTTTCTTTTTAATTGGATTCCTGCACTAATTTTTTTTTCAATTAAGTCCCTCTTAGTAGTAATTAGCTTAATTTTATAGGGACCCAACTAAAAAAATTGGTATAGGGACCTAAATAAAAGAAAAAAAAAGTGTAGAGACCCAATTAAAAAAAAAAAATTGGTGCAAGGACTCAATTAAAAAGAAAAAAAGTATATGGACCTAATTGAAAATTTCGTGAAACTATAGGGACCAATGGAGTAATTAAACCTTATTATTAAAAGTAAGAATAACTTTTTAAGTTAGTAAAACAATTCTTATTTTATATTTACAGAATATTTACTGAATAATAATGGTTTTTCACTAAAATAAAATAAAAAATTAATTTTTTTTAAACATGATTTTTGAACTTTAATTTCTCAAATACAATTATTTTTTTGTATTTGGACAAGTTCGCTAGAAAGTTAACAATGGTAACCATTATCATCGTCTCGAGAGTACATGAAAGTACACAGGAATAAGTCGTATTTTATTTTTGGGAAATAGTTATTTTCTTAATTTAAAATTAAAAAAATTATTGTTAAATATGGCTTATTCCGGCGTACTTGTGTATTGTTTAAGACGATGATAATGGTTGCCATCGTTAAATATGGCTTATTTTTTTTAATTTATAATTAAAAAAATCCTGAGATCTATATACTATTTTGGAGCCAATATATAGATTAAAAACGTGGGTTTTTAAAAATTTGAGTGGAATTTGTCGGAATAAGACGAACTCTATAATTTTTATAGAGTTCGCCGGGTGCGGTGAACTTGCTCTAAAAAACAATCGTATTTGAAAAATTAAAGTTCAAAAATCGTGTTTGAAAAAATAATTTGTTATTTTATTTCAGAAAAAATTCAAATAATAATATATAAATAAGATAAAAATAGGTAACAAATTATATATATTATATGTTCAGTTTAAATTTAATAATAAAATAATAATATTATATCACATTTTTGAATTGGTTTAGTTTTGAGAAGTGAATATAAAATCCGATCTAATCTATGTAATTTAATTTGTTAAAAATGAAATATGGTCTAATTTAAATTTAAATTAGTACGATTTTAATCGATTTTCAATTTGAATTGGATTGGACGAGCGCTTTTGATAAATATTTATATAAGAAGAGTGTCAGGGGGCAGTAGAATTTGTAATGTTTAACCATCAATTAGTCATCATGAATATTTTTAATGATGTGAGATGACATCTAATGATATAAGATTAATTATTTTTCTTTCGATGGTTAAATGTTGGCCAAATTTTAACAAAAGTGTTGACCTTTTAGACTTTCTCTTTATATAATACATCTTGCCATGTTAGTATTGCAGCAGATCACATTACTATTTAACGTGTTACATAAAATACTTAATGAAACAAATTAACTGCAGAAGCTAAAACTAAAGTTTTTTAAATTTTAGAAACAAAAACAAAAATAAGTATTTTATATTAAAATATTACATGATAAATAATGTAATTCCCTAAATAATTAGTCTAAAAATTATATTTTTTCGAGTAATTTTTTTAAAAGATCTTTTAAAAAAATAAAAGTAATTTTATTTTAGATATCTCATACAAAAAGATCTTTTTATCTATTAATTATGTTTGAGTACAATAATGTAAAATTATTATTTTTGTTTATTTATATGTGAAAAATATCTTTTTTTTAAAGAAAAAAAGATCTTTTTTAAAAAAATATAAATTGTAATTTTTTAAAAAAGATATTTTTTCTAATACTTTTACTTTTACTATTAAAAACTTACCAAACAGCTAAAAAAATAAATGTTTTTTCAATAACTTTTTTTATCTATTTAATGACATTCAAACAAGCACAATTTACATATTTTTGAAAAGATATTTTTTCTAAAAAAAATATTTTACATAATAAATAAACAAAAAATACTTTTATATTATTGTGTCTAAACATAATTGATAGATAAAATGATATTTTTGAATGAGATATCCAAATATAAAATTACTTTTATATTTTTAAAAAATAAATAAAACAACTCAATTTTTTTTAAAAGCTCACCTAAACAAGCCAAGCTTGTAAACTAGAAAAAAGAAACTATTTTTTTCATGATGGATAGAATGCAATAATACTAATATACATTAGATTTGATTATTCTTTTGATTTCTATAGTTTCATTAAATTTTTAATTAGGTCTCTATATATATATTTTTTCAATTGAGTCCCTATATTAGTTTTAATTTTGTAATTAGATCATTTTCATATAAAAAATTTTAAAATCAATAAAATATTTCTCTTAAGATACATGTACTTAAAAATTTAGTTAGGTTTTTAATTATGAATATCTTCAATTTGCAAAGAAATATTCAATTAATTCTATTATTTTTTACACTATAAAAAAATTAATTATAAAACTAACAACAGTGTAGGAACTAATTAAAAAAAATATAAAAACCTAATTAAAAATTTAATAAAATTTTAAAAATTAACAGAACAATTAAACCTATACAATATATAAAAGGTGGAATTTAATATAAAACAGAACATTAATTACTATTATTCAACTTGTTCATTTTTTACAATAAATGTTATAAAAGTCCGTGACCCGTAATAAAGAAAACCTTCTCATTTAATGCATTTTGACTTGAAAATTTATTATAAAATTTTGTTTATTGTCCTTCCATATTTGCCATGAATATTGTCAACTTGGATTCTGTAAACCAATTATAAATAGAATGATTGAAAAACTTTGAGATATCATATAATTTGTTAATCTTATGTATTCTCTAAATAGCTTTAAAGCTAATAATGGCTCTTTTCTTCTGCTAATGTCATGCCAAAAATCATTACTTAATTTCGATGGTTTTTCAATTTCATATGCACAGGTGGTAATAACAACCATGACAATATCAAATCAAGCCAATAAAATACCAAAGTTTTTTATTATTATTCTTGAGGAGGTAATTACATTTTCTTTTAATTTGTTTGCTATACACAACATGTTTGTATACAAAAAATTTCTTGTTACTTTCATGATCAACTAGAATAGCTGAAACAATGTACATATAACTTATGCTTTTCTTTTAAATTCAAGATGTCTTGCAGTTGAAGGAGTTCTTGCGATTCACTTTCTCAAGCCAAACTAGATTCATCTCTTTCGTCCAATAAAATTTATCTTTCGATATTAAGATAAATATGGTGGTGGTGGTAGTAGCAGCACCAGTGATGATATTGGAAAGAAGAAGCAAAAACAAGTAAATGTCTAAAAATAAATTTAAATAATAAAAGATAAAATTAAAATTTATTTTAAGTATTCAGATAAAATTGGAAAGCATCTTTGATTAGTCGATGATGAATATATAGTTCATGAATGAAAAAAGAAACTTTTTATGATTTAGACAAAGATTTTTTTTAATATCTACATGCATTTTTTATACAAAGAATGTATCTATACGAAAGAACAATTTAAAAAAAATTAGAATAAATTTCAAATCCAATCATTTCATTAAAAAAAGAATGTATCTATAATATTTTATAATAAATTGACTATATATTTGTATTATTTTTGTTAACTTTAATACATACTACAAAAATGTATCTATATGACTTGACTTTTATTTATAATTTTAGAATTGAGATATTGGTATTATATATTAACAAAGGAAAGACTAACATATTTTATTGAACAATGCTAGAAACTAAAAGGGTATTAGCAAAAAATCAGGCAAATACCTTTGGGTGAATTCAAAATCTCTACGAGTTAATATATATGGATGTTTCTTCTGCTAAGTATCAGAATGTTACTTTTTCATACTAAATAGATGTTCTTTTATATATTTTTTGAATTTTTTTGTATTGCAAATGTGAATGTCTCTATTTCTTTAAGAATTTCATATTTTTTTAAATTTTATAAATATTTAATTATTTTTGCTAAAATATAACTGGATATTTCTTTTGTTAAGTATTAGGATGCTTTTTTTCATATTAAATGAATATTTTTTTATAATTCATGGCCTGCCTGCCTTGTCCAGTGTAGATTATGACATCTCCTTCGTCTATATCATCCTCGTAGCCACCGGAGACAATAACACTCGTTGCAATTGGCTCATTGTTGGGGCTCATGGAAGCTGCCAGGTAATTAATGCCAGTCTGGATCTGACCGTGCAATCCAAGGACACACAATTCCATCCGAAAGAGGAACATGTCGCTAACATATCTTCTCCTCCTCGGCGACGGCAACTCTCCTCTTGGCAGCCATTTTCTCCTCCTGGATGCGCTTCTCTTCCTCGATGGTACAGAGAACGCGGATTGAGTCGTAGATCATTCTCGTTTGCCTCACGACCTCACGGAAATGAAGCTGCTCGTGAAGGCTGAGTTCAGAAACTCTCACTAGTTCCTTCTTCTTGCTTACGCGCTTCGAAGGAGCCGCGACGGTCAACGACAAAGATGGTGGAATGGGAACCAAGGCGCGTGAATCCGCTTCGGGCATTGCCTCAATCGGTGACGAAGTCGAAGGTGGACTTTGTGTTGAAGTAGTTGTCTTGGATGCGCTTGTTGAGGGCGTCGTGGAGAGCTTGGAAGTTGCCGGCGCTTCCAGCAGCATTGGTGAGAGAGAGAGAGAGGTCTGTGTGTGCGATTGTTGGAGGTGGGTAGGTTAATGTGAAAGAGAAGAGGAAGGTTTTTATAGGTTTTAATTAGGTTTACTTAATCAATTTTAAATTTTTTAAATTTTGAATTTAAAAAATTTAAAATTAATAATTAATATAAATTAATGTGGTTTTATTTAATTTTTGACTAGTAACATCTTGGTTCCATATACTTTTCCTATTTTATTTAATCCTATAAGGGATTTTGCAACACAATCTTTACATACAATCCTTAAAAATTGAAATTCATAGTCGTTAGCGAAAAGATACGTTGTTTTTATCTTTTCATCAAATCACATGCTGGAATATTTTTTGGGATCTTGAAGTAAAATAGTATCACTCATCACTGTCTCAAAATCTTGGAACTCAAATCCAACATTCTCCATTGATCTGCCCATCATATATTACTTCCTTTGCATGAAAAAAAATAAAATAAAATAAATTTCAAACAAAATGAAATTAGTCACAAAGTAAGCTTATGAGTAGAGAATCATCAAAATTGGTATATCTTATAATTTGATGTAGGAAGCTAGGTCATACGTACATAGCACCATAGCTATATTCTTGGTCTGCACAAAATTGAACAAGCCCGCTAATTGTCGTCTAGTTAAAAGATATTATAAAAATTACACATTTTAATTTTAATTCATTGATATAGTAAAGTATTATTGTATATAATTATTCAATAATATCTAATTTTAGAGTATTAATTTACTATCACGTGATAAGTGTGAGAAATAATTATTTTATGTTGATGTTGCAATATATAATTGAATATACGTAAAATATTTTTTTACATTGCGAGTATCTTGGGATAGTTGTAAACCATGCATAATTAGCGAATAATTAAAATAAGAAAATAAAATTTTACAGTTTAATGAGATAGAGGTAATTAAAATAAGAATTTTGACACTAATTTTAAAGAATTTAGCCTAAAATTGGGTCGAACGGACCAAATCAATCGAACCGGTTCTGAACCAGATCCAAAGACCCAACCCAACTTATACAATGAGCTTCAGCTCATGTTCTTTCCTATGCATGTGAAGAATGCAGAAACACAAGAGGGAAGAAGAGGGTAAGTTCCAAACCCTAACCTTTCACTAAATCTCATATAACTTTCAATTCGGAGCTCTAATCGCTGCACTGTTTGTGGTCATGCGATCGTAGCCTCAAGCTCTACAAAGTCCAATCCTTAATTATGTATGGAATTCACTTCTCAGTTTCAGTTCTCTCCTTCCCAAATTTCAAAATTTAATGAGTATATATGTTGAATTTTATTTAATTTCGGTGTTTAGGTTCGAATTAGCTTGCAGGTTTTGTCAGATTTAGCTCGCTTGAGCTGTGGGCAAAGTAAGCACCCTTAAATCCTTGATATAAATGTTGAATTAGTGAGCCATATATTGATTTTGGTAGTAATTATGATAATAGATTGAAATTGATTGTTGGTTGGAGCTAGTTTGAGAAATTAGAAGCTAGAGGGATAACATTGAAGGCGGGGTTTTGCTTGGTAAGGAGTTGGGAATTTCAAGTTTGAAGTATGATATATAAGTGACGTGTTCCGGGTTTATCAGGGAATCAGCCAAGATATGGTTTCGATTTTTCGTAACTAAAATATAATGTGTTGTGAAAACTTAGGTCAGTTGACCGTAAGATAGGAATATAATTGTTGATGTTGTTGATGGTTGAGATTGATTAATATGTATGTTAGTTAGTGATTTTGAGGTTATGATTGATGCTAATATGAATGATATGTCTAACTTGGTATATGAGATCAATAAATGGTAATGATGATATTTTAAGATGTGGATGTTGTTGATGATTTAGGATTGGTTGGTATTTATGAGGTTTGGCTAATTAAGGTTGTTGTTGGTGAAATAATGTAAATTTTATAAAGATTGATGAAGTGTATATGTATGTTGTTGATAATTTTGTGTAATGCTGCTTTGGTTATGGATTATGGTGTTAAAATGGAATTGTAATTGTAAATTAGTTTGTATGAAGAAGATGAGGGGTGTTGATGAAGGTAGAACTTGGTTGGAGGCACATTTGGTAAGTTTTAATAGGGGTTGGGATTTAAAAGTTTGGAAAGTTGAGATTTGACATTTTCAATGAAATCTATGATTTTTGACCAACTTTGACGGAGTATAATTTGGCCTTTGGACTTCTGAATTTTATCAAACTTGTCTTAAAAGAAAATTTGATCCAAAAGGTTTATACTGTTTGAAAAACGAATGAAAAATATTTTAAAACAAAAAGTTATGCGCGTCAGAAGTTTAGTGTGTAGAGTTGAAATTTTATAGCACTTAGCTAATTTGCCACCCTGCAGAATTCGCGTACGCGACGCGGCCATTTCCTTCGGGTTTGGTGTCTCATGTACACGAGCAAGGAAAAATGCACCCACGCGTACGCGTGACCCCTATTTTTAGCAAAGTGAATTTTATGTTTTAAAACCTTATTTCGAACCTCTAAACATCTATTTTTACTCTTTTAGCCCTAAACCTTAGTTGTATACTTAGTGATGAGGTGAAGCTAGGAAGGGTGGTAACTTGGAGGAGAAGTAAGCTTGAAATATGATGAATTATGATTGAGAAGTGTTATATAATTGATAAATTTTGCCCATAATGTTATTGAATGAATGAATATGAATGAATATGATAATTGAGGACTGATTGAGATTGTTGATGATGAGAATATTTGAGTTTTCTCTCTGTTGTAAGGTGTGTTGGGATCTATATCCCATGAGTGTGACGGGTACTATATCCCGAGAGCGTGGCGGGCGCTATATCCCAAGAGTGTAGGAGTATCTTACCTTGAGAACTGTGAGGGGCACTATATCCCATGAGTGACGGGCACTATATCCCGAGAGCGTGGCGGGTGCTATATCCCAAGAGTGTGGGAACACTTTATCCCGGGTAATGCGACGGGCACTATATTCCATGAGTGTGGAGGCATATCAGAGAGACAATATTTGGGTTAGTGACGTTAGGATTTTTGCTAGTAAAGAATTTTACAAAAATAGTCGCGTTGTAGATATAGTTTCTAAACTAACAGAAATCCCTTCGTACAAAAGTTTTGGTTGTCACAAGTAACAAACCCCTAAATAAATTGATAACCGAAGTATTCAAATCTCGGGTCGTCTTCTCAAGGAATTGCAGGGAGGTATGTTCTTATTATTGGTTATGAGTTTGTAAATTGGGGTTTTGGAGTTTGGGCAATGGGCACAGGCATATTTAAATGATAAGTAAAATAAATTAATAATAATAAAATCTCTTGGCAAGGTATGAAGAACTGGAAGTCCTATCCTAGTTATCCTTATCAATTATGATGAGAATTGGATTTTTCTCCCACTTTGTTAACCTCTAACTATGAAGGTAAGTTAAGTGAATGAATTAATTCGAATCCTCAAGTCCCAGTCTTTCCTTGGGAAAAGTTAGAGTTATTGGATCTCGAATTAATTCTTGAAGAATTTCAATTTTCAATCAACAATGAGTTTGATAACTCAAGAGTCACCAATTAATCAACCAAAGTCAAAAGGGAATAAAATCTACTTGAATGAAAATAATTTGGATAGACACCAAGCATCAGTGACATATAAGTTTGAAATATCTCAATTGTATTAATAAAATAAAATCAATCCAATTATGAAGAGTCATAAGCCAAATAAGCAACATCAATGATCAACAATTAAGAGAAGTCGAAATAAAAAGATATTAAACCTGATAAAAAGATGAGATAAAAATATTCCTAAGTTCTAAAAATCCTAATCCTAATCCTAAGAGAGAGGAGAGAACCTCTCTCTCTAAAAACTACATCTAAATCCTAAAAAGTGAATTATGAGAGCATGATCATGAATGGATGCATTTTCCCACTTTATAGCCTCTAATCTGTATTCTCTGGGCCGAAAACTGGGTCAGAAACAGCCTAGAAGTCACTTCCAGTGCTTTCTGGTCCGTACAGGTCGCGGCCAAACGACGTGGAGGCGTCGCCCACGCGGCCGCGCGGATTGAAGTTCGCAGATGCGACGTGTCCGCGTGAATCACGCGTTCGCATCGCTTAGCGTCAGGGCAACTATGGCATATTATATATCAAATCGAAGCCCCGGACGTTAGCTTCCAATGCAACTGGAACCGCGTCGTTTGGATCTCTGTAGCTAAAGTTATAGCCATTTGAGTGCAAAGAGGTCAGGCTGGACAGCTTAGCAGTTTTTCCAACTTCTTGTATTCCTTCCATTTTTGCATTCTTCCTTTCCATCCTCTGAGCCATTCCAGCCCTATAATATTTGAAAACACTTAACACACATATCAAGGCATCTAATGGTAATAAGAGAGGATTAAACATAGGGAACTTAAGGCCAAAGAAGCATGTTTTCAGTCAAAGCACATAATTAGGAAGGCAAATGTAAAATCATGCAAATAGTATGAATAAGTGGGTAAAGAGTTGATAAAATCCACTCAATTAAGCACAAGATAAACCATAAAATAGTGATTTATCAACTTCCCCACACTTAAACAATAGCATGTCCTCATGCTAAGCTCAAGAGAAGCTATAAGGATGAAGAGGAATGGTAGAAAGTATGAAATGCAATCCTATCTATATGAATGCAACTAAATGTGAAATGCTTCTACCTACTTGGTTAAAAATAAATAAGTTCTCCAAGACAAACATAAATCAGATTTCACTAATTCAAATCATATAAAATAAAGACAAGTAAACTTGTAAGAAGATAGCTCATGAAAGCAGGGAACATAGAATTGAGCACTGAACCCTTACTGGTAGTGTATATCATTCTAACTCTCAAGTGTCTAGGGTCAATTCTCTCAAT
>NC_029774.3:49050720-49052659 GCF_000817695.3 Arachis duranensis
ATAGAGAAGAAAACACACAAGAATAAAAATTTATGGTTAAATAATGTAACCATATAAATAAGCTCAAAATCTCACAGGTTGTGTGTTCTTTGGCTCAAAAATCATATTCCAAATACAACTTCAAAACAAGTTTAACACAAATTTTTCAATTTAAATTAGTGAAATACTATAAAAATTTCTTGAAAAAGAAAATATTTCTTCAACCAAGTGGTAAAATATGCACAAAATCAAATAAATACGCAAATGCAACAACTAGCTACAAAGAAAATTTAAACATTGGTGTTGAGACAAGAAAGTACTAACCCATGGAGATCGGTGTCGACCTCCCCACACTTAAAGATTGCACCGTCCTTGGTGCTTGCTGAGATGTGCAGGTGGACGGGTGGTTCTAACTGATGCTTTTTTTCAAGGATTGTGCAGATGGACTTGTTTGTCTTCCCTTTTAGAAGTTTTTCCCTTTTTCCGTCTTCGGTGGCCAGCCTGGAAGAAGAGAAAAAGAAGAACAGTAACCCAGAGATAAGGATAAGAACATAAATAAAATATAGGTGTTAATGCCAAATAATAAAGGTCTCAATTACATGGTAGCTACAACATACAAGTGAGGAAACAATAGAAGCACATGGCATACTAGTGGTGCAAAATTTTGCAACAATTAGGGAGAGTGTGGGTAAGGAGAGGTAATGTAAATTCATGTCAATGCAAAATTAATACAGGTATAAAAGATAGGCATTGATTTAAATAATATTACTTAACCAGAATAAAACAAGTCACTAAGCACCCAAAATAATTCAAGAGAAGATGCAATAGCTAAATAAGAAAATTTGAACACCAAAGAAAAAATAATGAAATTAGAAAAGAAAAGAAAAATATGCACTAAATTAAAATGCAATGAATGAAATATGCAAATAAATTAAGTAAAATAAAATGAAAGATAAAAAGAATGAGAAGAGAAAGTGTAAGACCCAGAATCTTTGAAAAGCCTTTTTATGATCAAGTCTCAAATCATATAATTATTTATAGCCTTAATTTCAGAAATTGTTTTATTAAAGATAATTAAGGCAAGTTTTGATTTATTGAAATTGAGACGAGTTATGATCTTTATCCAATTTTATGATTATTGGGTTATTTTCTATATTTAGATTATAAATTTGGCAGTTATGAAATAATAGGGGTTTTATATGATTTGGATTAGGTAAGTAATATTTTAAATATTACTATTGCTATTTTGGAAAAATGAAGAAATTAAGTATATTATTTCTAATTATTTGATTTGGGCATTTTATTGAAAGTAATTTGTAAAAATAGAGGAGCAAATAGTATTTTTATACATTATTATTGTTGGACTAGAATTTATTTCTAATTACTATATTATTTCCAATTTCATTTGAAATTACCATTTTACCCCTAACCCTAATTTTTGAAAATGAAACCCTAACCCTAAAAAACCATAACCCGGCCTGTTTTCCCCCCAAGACCTAGCCGTAGCACCCACAATGTTTCCCTCTCCCAGCAGCAGTAGCAAGCGCAGCTTGCTCTTCTTCTTGAACAAAAGAAAAGAAAAAGAAAGGGAAGGCTGAGTTAGGAAAGGGTAGAAGAGAGGGAGAGGGGGACTAAGCTGCGGCGAAGAGGGGAAGGAGGAGCGTCACCGCTGTCGCCTCGTCCAGCTGCCGCCGTTGCTAGCCGAAGGGAGAGGAAGGATCTGTTCGCGCCGTCACCACACGGTTGCTGAGTCGCCGCCATCTTGCCTCTACCGGCGAACACGAAGAGAGAGGGAGATGGGAGTTTGCACGGCAGAGAGAGGGAGAGCGCGACAGGGGAGACCATCGCCGCCTGGGTCGCCGTCGCCGGGCCTCCTTGCCGTCGCCAGTCCTGCTTGTTCTGTCGCCGGGAAACTCGCCGCTGCCCAGCCACCGTCAAGCCAAGTCCACCGTCACTGTTG
>NC_029774.3:49052746-49054646 GCF_000817695.3 Arachis duranensis
ACCGTGAGGGAGTAGCCACTGCGCTTAGCCGCCATCCCATCCTGCCACCATTGGAGCTCGCGTCGCTGTCACCCAGGGCCGCCGTTCTTACCGCTGCTCCATTTGGGTTCTGGGTTGAGCATGCCGCCGTTGCCTTTGGAAGCCGCTACTGAGGCCAGGATGCTGTGGTGGTTGCTAATGAAGCCGCCGTTGATGAATGTGATGTGGCTATGCTGATTCTGAGTCGCTGTGTCATGGCAGAAGTAAGAAACACACTGGAATGGTAGCATCGGAGCTGCTATTCAGTTGATGCCGCTGCCTGGGCCGTTGTGGTACAAGCCGCCATTGATAGAGCTGCTCTGTTTAGTGATTTCTGCGAGTTTCGAACTTTCGGTGAGGGTTATAAATTTGTGGTTTCGGTCATTTGAAATTTCGAAAAGGTTTTCATGCTGCGCGGTTTTTACAGATAACCCACCGGAGCTTCTGGCCACCGCCGGAGCTGTTGCCGAGCCGGTTCGAAATCGCAACTGTTCCGTTTTGTTAATTCAGTAAGAATATCTGTTTTCAAAAGCTCTGTGTTAGTGTTCTGTTCTGTGCGATAAAGTATTTGCGACGTTAATGGTTTTAGGAGTTAGAATCTGGTTTGTTTATGCCGCTTGTAGCTGTTTCTACTTTTGAGAGAGCAAGCAGAGCTGAGGTTCTGATTGCCGGTGATTTCGGGCTGAGAAAAAAGGAATCAGTTAATGAGTTTGGGCTATGGAATTGCGTTTTGAGGTAGGGGTGCTTTCCAAAAACTATATTTTATGTATTGGAATTATTACATATGGATACTGATGTGAGATATTGTGTATTTGGTGATTGTATCAGCCTTATGTATTATTTGATTGACTCGAATGATTATGGATGTTGGTTTGTGTTCCGAGGGTTACCTGAAATTGTAGGTCGATCTCGGACGAGATCTTCTGTGCTGGTCGTAACTGATGTGTCCGGCTGGTGAATAGCGACCGGAGCTGGTGCGTCCGACTTGTTGGACTGAATGTGCTGCTGATCCTTTGTCACCGAATGGTAGGGGTACCTGCAAGGGACTCCGATGCTTAAGTTAGCAAGGGGATTAAGCAGGTATTGAGTAGAATCAGAGTATGAGTTATACCTGGGTGCTCCAGTGTATTTATAATGGTGAGATGTGGCCTTCTGTGGATAAGATAAGTTAGTTATCTTATCTTATCTTTTATCTTTAAGTGAGGTCATCTTATCTTTAAGGGAACCGCCCTTCTCGCTGTAAGCTTGGGCTGCTTTAGGATTTGGGACGTGTTCCTCTATTTGGGCCCTTCCTTGGGCTTTCGTAGGGACTTGACCAAGATCTTTGGGAAGAGGTTGGGTTGTCCTGACCTGAAGAGGTCGGTCGCTTTGTCTGTTGAACATCCTGGGTCAGTCATCTTGACCCAGGGTATGAACAGTGCCCCTGCTTGAGCTCGGTCTTCTTTTTTGAGGTCGAGTATTTGACTTCGGTCCTTCTATGGTGAAGCCGAACTCAAGCATTTTGTCGATTCCTTTGTAGTTGCTTTTGAATGTAGAACGTTTCCTCTAAAAGACGCGTGCTTTTATATCGGCGCTTTTTTGGGAACGTGCGAGGGTTTAATGCTTTCTTTAATTTTGAGCATTAATTGCCCCGTTTTTCCTGGGCTCTTTACTTTGATTTTGAAAAACCCAGAAAACGGTTTCTCTCCTTTTATTTTCTTTGTAACCTCTTCGTAACTTTTTCCGCTTCTCTCTTCACCCTCAATCTTTCGCTTGCGTTTCTGCTTTCTGGCGTTAGTGGCGTCGCTCGGCGGTTTCCTAGGCAACTTTCGTTTCTGCCCCTTTTTTCGAAGTTTCTTCCGTCTCCAAGTTAGTCCCTTTTCATGCTTTCTCTTTGATTGTG
>NC_029774.3:49054756-49059142 GCF_000817695.3 Arachis duranensis
AGCCCTAGATTTGTTGAAGTGTGCTTTCTGAGAGTTTCTTTATTTTCTGCATGATCCTTTTCACCTTTGTTGGGTGCCTCTAGGGCTTTGCATGTTTTCGTTGTTTCTGTTCTTGGTACTGCTTGTCCGTGTCTGTTCCTTGTTTATTTGAAGGTTGCTTTTGTCTGCTCTTTAATAAGGTTGCATCTTTTAATGGTCTCTGCTTGGCGTGCTTTTTGCTGAAAAGTGTTCTTTTTTGAGAAATGCTGGGATGTTGACTTCACACTATTTTTCTGGGAATCTTGCCTTGTTACTGCCTCCAAAGGATGCCCCAGGACTTTGGTTTGAGTCTTGGGGTTTTCCTTTTCTTGCTTTTCATTGCCTCAGAAGTATTGACCGAGTTGTTTTCCCCTTTGTCCGAGATGTTTGTAGTAACCTCATTTCCTTTTCTTACTTGTAGGATTTAGTTGGCCTCATGTCTTCTCGCAATAACATTGTAGAGATGTCTTCCAGAGTTCCCGAGGGGATGTCCGATTGGCTGGACTCCCTTGTTTTGTTGTGTGGGATGTCCGATTGGTTGGACTCCCTTGTTTTGTTGTGTGTTTCTGTTGTGGATGCTGAGTTTTGCACAGAACTGAGGAAGCGCCATAGGATTTGTGGTAACAATGCCCGTGAGGAGGATTATGAGCTTGTTGCCCTTGATTCTGATGAGAGAGTTTGCTTTCCGACTTCTATTGAGGGAGAGCGTCCCTTCTTTTATGCTTACGAATACTTTTTTAGTCAGTTGAACGTTTCTTTTCCTTTTACTGCTTTTGAAACTGACCTGTTGTGGTCGTGTAACATTGCACCATCCCAGCTTCACCTAAATTCCTGGGGTTTTATTAAAATTTTCCAACTTCTCTGTCGTGAACTAGATGTAACACCTTCCCAGACTCTTTTTCTTTACTTGTTTGTTTCTGCCAAGCCTGGCGGTTCTTCAAAAAAGAAAGCTTCTTGGGTTTCTTTTTGGTCCGCCCAGGGCCATAAAGTGTTTGTGATGTATGATGAGTCCTTTAAGGACTTCAAGAACTACTTCTTTAAAGTTTGAGCTGTTGAGGGGGCCTGCCCCTTTTTTCTTGATGAAAATGACGAGCCTGCTTTTCCTCTAGAGTGGCAAAAGAATGTAAGAGTGCCACGTTACACATGGGAAATGCTTAGTGAGGTTGAGCGGGCCTTTGTAGTTGTTCTTGAAGATTTGTGGGGAAAGCCTCCCCATCTGGATACGAAGAGATTTTTGAGTGATCCATCTTTGGTTCAGGCTGCTTTGGGTACTGTCTGCTTTATTTTTATACTTGCTTCCGAGCTTTTTCTTCTCCTATGTTGTAACTTGTCTTTTGTGGTTGATTTTGTGTTTTTCAGAGATGTCGAAGAATAATGATTCTATGAAGGCCTTCAAGAAGGCAAAGAAGGCGACTGCTGCTTTAAACATTTCGACAAAGGCGGCCGGAGAGGGATCTTCCCAGGTTCCAGTTAAACCTCCTGTACTTAGTTCTCCCGGGCAGAGGAAAGCAATTACTATTCCTCGGGTTCGTCTGGTCGATCCTCCACAATCTTCTGCTGCAGCTCCTGGTGCCCTTCCTAATAAGAGGCAAAAAACATCCGAGCCCTTTAACCTGGATGCCCCAGATTTTGATGCTATCGAGTTTGTTGACCAGCAAATTGCCCCCTATGGTGGGCTTTCCATGGACGACGTTTCTCTTCTTCAGCATCTGGATTTTATCACAAAAAGTAGTGTGAAGATGGCTCATATGGGTGCGGCTATATTCCGAACGGTTCAGGGGATTCCGATTCATGCCACAAAATCCTTCATGGAAGAGGCCAAGTCAGAATTTGATCGAAACAAGGGTCTGAAGGAAGAGTTAGAGGTGAAGTTGGCGAAAGTGGAGAAGGAGTTGGAGGGTGAGAAGGCCAGTTCTATTGCCTTGGCTGCATCTTTGAAGCTGGCCGAGGACATGGCATTGAAACATAAGGATAGCTATGTCTCGGCTTATAGGAAATTGATGCATCTTCGGGAGGATTTGGAAATCGCTCGGGTTAATTATGGTGAGCTTCAGGGTCACCTTGTAGGTAGCGTAACTGCAGCCTCCGAGAACCTGATGGAGCAGTTCCGGGTTGTTGCTCCTGATGCCGACTTGACTCTCATCAGCCTGGACAATGTCGTGAGGGATGGTAAGATTGTCCCTGATGACCAAGGTGATGATGATGAGACTGATCCTCCCCTAGTGCCTTCTCTTAAGGTGTCGACCTCCTCTGTTCCTCCCGTTACATCTGATCCGGATTGCCAGATTCTGAACTGGGATGATGGAACTGTAGATGCTGTGCCCCTTCAGACTCGTCCTCCTTCTCCTTGTCCTGACGCTGCCAAGAAGGCTCCTGATATTTGCTGATCTCTTTCTGGATGTGTAGTTGGCCCGGCTTGTGGGCTTTTTAAAACTTTTTAATTGCTGACATTTCCTAGTTGCTTGTTTAGCAACTTTTTATTTTGAAAAACAAAAGGTAGCTTGCTTATCCCTTCACGGTAGGTTTTGGTGGCCTTCCGGGGCCTTATAACTTTTGTGGAGTAATAGAGGTAGATTTTTTTTTGACTTGGCATCTTTTCAGTTTTCTACTGATGTTTGAAATCTTGTATCTCGACCTCCTCGGATTGCTTTGTTTTATTGTTTGTAGCTTGGATCCTTTGAGGTTGTGACTTATGGGTCCAACTTGTTTCTTGGTGGATCTTTTGCGCTGGTCCCCCTTTAAGTTATTTCTGTAATCCTCTTTCTTGGACCTTTGTCAGGTCTCTTTCAGGGATTACTTTGATAACTTTTTAGTGGTAGGAGTCTGACTTGGTTATGACGGTCTCCTTTAAGTTAATTTTGTTAGGTCGATCTCTTTCTAGGTTATTTCTGTAATCCTCTTTTTTGGGCCTTTGTCAGGTCTCTTTTAGGGATTACTTTGATAACTTTTTAGTGGTAGGAGTCCGACTTGGCTATGTCGGTCTCCTTTAAGTTATTTTTTGTAGTCCTCTTTCTTGGATCTTTGTCAGATCTCTTTCAGGGACTACTTGTATAACTTTTTAGTGGTAGGAGTCCGACTTGGTTATGTCGGTCTCCTTTAAGTTATTTTTTGTAGTCCTCTTTCTTGGATCTTTGTCAGATCTCTTTCAGGGACTACTTCGCATAACTTTTAAGTGGTAGGAGTCCGACTTGGTTATGCCGGTTTCCTTTAAGTTATTTTTTGTAGTTCTCTTTCTTGGATCTTTGTCAGATTTCTTTCAGGGACTACTTCGCATAACTTTTAGTGGTAGGAGTCCGACTTGGTTATGTCGGTATTCTTTAAGTTATTTTTTGTAGTCCTCTTTCTTGGATCTTTGTCAGATCTCTTTCAGGGACTACATGTATAACTTTTTGTTTTGGGCTGACTTTGTTATGTCAGGCCCTTCTAAGTTAAAGTAATCCTCTTTAATAGGGTTGGCCAGACCTCTTTCCAGGGTTTACTTATAACTTGGGTTGACTTGGTCCGACTTGTGAGCGTCGGCCAGCCTTTAAGTTATTATTTTAGCTATCCGTAAGACCTCGTCAGGTTCTTTTTTGGATTTCTTTCGATAACTTCTTACATTATTCTGTGTTCACCTTTGCTGATTTGTAGAAAGTGGTTGGCATCTTTAGATCGTCCTTTGGGTGAATCGCGTTTTCACCTTTATCGGACGATTTATCTTTATCGTGGTCGTGCAGTGAAATTGTTTTTCACTTTCTGCCGACCTGTCGCTTTATAACCGGAAGGTGAATACTTCAGATTAATGTGTCTTGGATTCTTTTTAGAAAATCTAAATAAACTTTATTCAAAGAAAAAATGCAAATATATATATGTGGGAATTTTCTTATCCCTTTAAGTCGGGCATGACCTGGATCTCAACATGGTGCCTCATTAAAAAACTTTTTCAGGAAAAAGAGCACATCCACTAATGAGATCCGTTGCCTTTTCTAGCTGTAGTACCTTCTTAGGTTGCAGGCGTGCCATGATCTGGGAAGCTCTCGTTCCTCGAGTTCGGACAGTCGGTAGTAGCCCTTCCCAAGCACTTCTATGACTCGGTAGGGTCCCTTCCAGTTTGTTGCCGGCTTTCCTTCTCCGGGCCGAGTTGTTCCAATGTCGTTTCAGATTAAGATGAGATCGTTCTCAGCGAAACTTCTTGGCACTACCCTTTGATTATATCTGGAAGCCATTCGACATTTTAGAGCTTCTTCTCTAATCCAAGCTCTTTCCTGGATTTCAGGTAGTAGGTCGAGTTCTTCCCTCTAAAGTTGAAAGTTTGCTCCCTCATTATAATGGACTACTCTATGCGATCCTTCTTCAATTTCTACTGGAATCATTGCCTCCATTCCGTAT
>NC_029774.3:49059480-49061349 GCF_000817695.3 Arachis duranensis
TGATATGGTGGACATGTCTTTACAAATTCTGTAGCTTCTTTCTGTAGAGTTGGCCAATAAAATCTCCCCGGAGTACTTTTTTGGCGAAAGCTCGTGCTCCGAGATGATTGCCACAAATACCGCCGTGTATTTCTTCTAGCACTTCCCTTGTGTTGGAGGTCGGCACGCATTTTAGTAAAGGTGTTGAGATTCCTCTTTTGTACAGGATGTTGTTATGATGGTGTAGTATTGTGCCTCCCTTTTTAACCTCTTTGCCTCCTTTTCTTCTGTGGGGAGCATTCCTGTTTTGAGGTAGTTGATTATGGGGGTCATCCATCCTTGGTCCTGACTTGTTATAGTCAGGACTTTTTCTTCTTCCGAGATTGACGGGTTTTGTAACATTTCCTGGATGAGGCTCCTATTGTTGCCCCCTGGTTTGGTGCTGGCTAGTTTTGAGAGTGCATCAGCTCGGGAGTTTTGTTCGCGGGGTATGTGGCAGGTTTTATACTCCCCGATTTGTCCGAGCTGTTCCTTGGTTTTATCCAAATATTTTTTCATGGTGGGATCTTTGGCTTGGTAGCTCCCTATTATTTGTGATGTGACCACTTGTGAATCGCTGTAAATGTTGAGTTTTTGAGCTCCGACCTCTTTAGCCAGCTTCAAACCGGCTAGTAATGCTTCATATTCTGCCTGGTTGTTTGAGGCCAGGAACCCGAACTTGAGGGAGAGCTCAACTTGGGTTCCTTGGTCGCTTTCTATTATCACGCCTGTGCCACTTCCAGTTTTATTTGAAGAACCGTCCACGTAAAGATTCCATTCTGTGGGGGTTTCTAGGGCATCTGTGAATTCTGCGATAAAGTCGGCCAAATACTGTGATTTGATGGCCGTCCGAGCTTCATATTCGAGGTCAAACTCTGACAACTCGACTGCCCATTGTAGAATTCTGCTTGCCAGATCTGTTTTCTGCAATATTCCTTTTATGGGTTGGTTAGTTCGAACCTTAATGGTGTGAGCCTGGAAGTACGGGCGGAGTCGTCGAGATGTTAGGATGAGGGTATAGGCAAATTTGTCTATTTTCTGATAGTTCAGCTCGGATCCCTGTAGTGCTTTGCTAATGAAGTAGAGGGGTTTTTGCCCATTTTCGTCTTCTCTGACTAGTGCTGAGGCTATTGCCCAGCTCCCTACTGCGAGATATAATATGAGCGGTTCTCTTTCTTGTGGTCGAGATAGGATAGGTGGCCGTCCTAAGAACTCCTTGATGTCTTGGAAGGCTTGTTCACATTCTGTCGTCCATTCGAACTGTTTTCCTTTTCTTAAAGTAGCATAGAAGGGGAGAGATCTTATCGCAGCTCCTGCTAAGAATCGGGATAGGGCGGCCAACCTCCCATTGAGTTGTTGTACTTCTTTGACACAGGTTGGGCTCTTCATGTTGAGTATGGCTTGACATTTGTCTGGATTTGCTTTAATTCCCTTTTGTGTGAGCATGAATCCTAAGAATTTGCCTGCTTCTACTGCGAAGGTGCATTTTGCGGGATTGAGCCGCATGTTGTGCTTCCTTATAGTGTAAAACACTTGAGTCAGGTCGGATAATAATGTATCTTCGCTTTGTGTCTTTATCAACATGTCGTCCACATAAACTTCCATAATTTTTCCGATGTGATCTGAGAAGACTTTATTCATTAGCCTTTGATAAGTAGCTCCTGCGTTCTTAAGACCGAAAGGCATCACGATGTAGCAGTAGTTTACTTTCGGTGTTAGGAACGAGGTCTTTTCTTGATCTGGTGGATAGATGGGGATTTGATTGTATCTCGAGTATGCGTCCATAAACGAGAGATATTTGTATCCGGAGGAAGCATCTACTAAAGCGTCAATACTTGGGAGTGGGTATGG
>NC_029774.3:49061483-49062984 GCF_000817695.3 Arachis duranensis
TAAGTTTTCTTCGTCTCTGCTGCACCGGTCGAGATCCTGGATAAACTGCCAACTTATGACACATTAGCTTAGGGTCTATGCCTGGCATGTCTGCGGCTTTCCATGCGAAGAGATCGACGTTATCTCGCAAGAATTGTATTAGTAATTCTTTTAAATCTCCTTTTAGGATTGTACCGATATTGGTTATTTTTTTCGAGGTATCCCCAATCTGAATCTTTTCTATCTCGCCTTCTGGCTAGGGACGAAGTTCTTCTCGTTGGTGAACTTCGCCCAGCTCGATTGTGTGGAACTCTTCTCCTTTGCCTCTGAGGTTTAGGCTTTCGTTATAATAGCGACGTGCCGTCTTCTGGTCTGCTTTTATCGTGGCTATCCCTTTTGGGGTTGGAAACTTCATACATAGGTGTGGGGTCGAGACTATTGCGTCGAGTTGATTGAGTGTTGTCCGTCCTATGAGAGCGTTGTAAGCTGAACTTACATCGACTACGATGTAGTCTATTTTGAGGGTCCTGGATTGGTCCCCTTTTCCGAAGGTTGTATGTAGTGGTATGTATCCGAGTGGTCGAACCGGGGTATCTCCTAGCCCAAACAGGCTGTTTGGATATGCTTTAAGTTCTTTTTCTTCCAAGCCGAGTTTATCAAAGGCTGTTTTGAATAAGACGTCGGCAGAACTCCCTTGGTCTATTAATGTGCGGTGTAGGTTGGCGTTTGCCAATATAATGGTGATAACCATGGGATCATCGTGTTCTGTGATGATGCTGGATGCGTCCTCTTTAGTGAATGTTATTGCCGAAATGTTGAGTGCTTTCTCCTCTTCTTCGACATGATATACTTCTTTGAGATATCTTTTGCGAGAGGATTTGGATATCCCACCTGCTGTGAATCCTCCGTGTATCTTGTGAACATGTCTTTCTGGTGTCCGAGGTGATTGTTCTGTTCGTTCGGTATCTTCATCCCTTCGTCTCTTTCTTTGATCATCTCGGGTGGCCAGGAATAGATCTAATTTTCCTTCTCTCACCAATTTTTCTATGATATTTTTTAAGTCGAAGCATTCGTTTGTGGAGTGTCCTCGGACTTGATGGTATTCACAATATTCCTTTCGGTTTCCTCTTCCCCTTTTGCCTTTGAGCGGCCGTGCTGGGGGGATTTTTTCCGTATGGCAGACTTCTTTGTATATCTCGACCAGGGATCCCCTGAGAGGGGTGTAGTTATGGTATTTTTTGATTTTCTCCCCTTGTCGATCTTCTTTTCTTTTGGGTTCCTTGTCTTTGTCTCGGTAGGAGGCCCCCGATTTTGATGTTTCTCCTAACCGAGCGTTTTCCTCCATGTTGATATACTTTTCTGCCCGCTCCTACACTTCGTCTAAGGAGGTCGGGTACTTTTTTGATATAGATTGGCTGAAAGGTCCCTCTCGTAGGCCATTGATGAGTCCCATGATGGCGGCCTCCGTTGGTAAGCTTTGTATGTCCATGCATGTTTTGTTGAATCTCTCCATGTAGTTGCG
>NC_029774.3:49063166-49068666 GCF_000817695.3 Arachis duranensis
TTGGAGCGTCAGTGAGGTACATTATACTTCTGAAGTTGCTGAGGTGGTGGTTGGGATCCGTGGTGCCATCATACAGGGTCATATCCGGGAGTTTGAAGTCTTCTGAAATTTTGGTTTTCATGATTTCCCTGGTGAACGGGTCTTGGTCTTTGTGTGAATTTTCCTCGAGATTAGTCCGGGGGGCTTTTGATTTGAGATCGGCTTCCAATTGCTGTAGTTTTTCTTCCATCTCCCAATGTCGCCGCACCTCTCTTTGGAGATCTCTTCCAATTTCCCGTTGTTGTTGGGTTTCTTTTTCCAGTTGTTTTAGGCGATCCAGGAGCACTTCTATTGCCCCTGAATTTGGTGAGTCTTTGTCTTTGTTGGTTTCCAGAGTGTTTTGTAGCGTGACATCCGCGTTTTTGTGCGATGTCTGATCCTCCAAACCTGAATCGTGGTCGTTGTCATGGTCGTCCGCCATGGTGATAGGATGACTTCCAGGTTCCCCGGCAACGGTGCCAATGTTCCGAGGGTTACCTGAAATTGTAGGTTGATCTCGGACGAGATCTTATGTGCTGGTCGGAACTGATGCGTCCGGCTGGTGAATAGCGGTCGGAGCTGGTGCGTCCGACTTGTTGGACTGAATGTGCTACTGATCCTTTGTCACCGAAGGGTGGGGGGTACCTGCAAGGGACTCCGATGCTTAAGTTAGCATGGGGATTAAGCAGGTATTGAGTAGAATCAGAGTATGAGTTATACCTGGGTGCTCCAGTGTATTTATAATGGTGAGATGTGGCCTTCTGTGGATAAGATAAGTTAGTTATCTTATCTTATCTTTTATCTTTAAGTGAGGTCATCTTATCTTTAAGGGAACCGCCCTTCTCACTGTAAGCTTGGGCCGCTTTAGGATTTGGGACGTGTTCCTCTATTTGGGCCCTTCCTTGGGCTTTCGTAGGGACTTGACCAAGATCTTTGGGAAGAGGTCGGGTTGTCCTGACCTGAAGAGGTCGGTCGCTTTGTCTGTCGAACATCCTGGGCTGGTCATCTTGACCCAGGGTATGAACAGTTTGGCTGAATTGTTGTGCGACTTTGTGAAATGTAATGTTTTGAAGTTGCTTCTTTAAAGATTTGAAATCTGAGTTTAATCCGCTGAGGATTGATTTGATTTGAGTTAATTGTTTTGATGATTTGAAAAGTCGAATGCACCTTTGAATTCAACCTGGTTTACTTTAATTGACTTGATTTTGGACAAATTATTTATTACTGAGCCATTTCTTTAAAGCTTTGAAAATGAGTTAAATCGGTTGATATTGATTTGATTTGAAATAGTTTCCTTGAGATATGCCACTGAGGCAACTGATGGATTTAGCGTGATTTTGAATTGAGTTTTGGGATTCTGGACTGTTGAAAAGGATTGAGGAACGGTTTAGTTGGGACCCGAACCGGGTGGCAAAGTCCAAGTTTTAGGGGAGATGCTGCTGAAATTTCTATAAAATCCGAGGCTTTATTTGAAATGTTATTTGGGAAATTTTGAGTTTAATGTCTTTCCTATTTACTTGGAGGATTGTGAATTTAGGTCTTGTTTTATTAACTTTACTTAGATCAATTATGAAAAACGATGAAGTTATGCTTTGAAAGAATTACTGAAAAGAGAATCATGATTTCTCCTTATTTTCCAAGAAGAATAGTATGTCTTTGGGTACAAGTTATTCGAAAGAGAATTTTTCCTTGAGACTATTTTAAAAGGTAAAATGGGTTTATGTTTTTCTCTATTAAACATAAGGTGTCCATTGGAAGAGTTTTTGTGATTTTAAAAAGGAATTGGATTTCGATTAATGAACTTCTTTATTTTAACGTTTTGAATGAGATTTAGAGTACCCTTTGAACTCTAGTTTAACATAACAAAAATGATTCTCTTAGCAGTTTGAAATGCTTCAGATTTAATTATGGAATTGAAGCCGGTTTTGTTTAAGTAAAGGAATTGACTTTGAAAAGAGTAATTGATTACATGACTCAGATTGGCTTAGATCCTATTTTACTACTCAAATCAGGAAGCCAAGGTTTTTAATGAATTTAAAATGAACTTGGTGAAATGAGTTATGTTATTCTCCCCTAAAGACTTGGGACTCTGCCGAGGAACTTTTGTTATAAAATCCCATTGTTGTACGGGTGATTTTGAATACTTTGAAATAAATCTTTAACCTTCCATGGATTTGGAAGTTTTGGAAAGAAAATGCCGAGAGTGACTTTGTTTTAAAAAGGGAACTCACTTTGAGTAAATTTGGCTTATGAGCCTGAGATGATTTGAGAAACGAGATTTCTAAAGGCAAGGCTGAAAAGAGTTGAAACTTGATTTCAAAGTGAAATGATTAGAGAAAATGATTTATGGCTTAAATGCCGATTTCATGAATTTGATGATTTTGAATGTGGAAGTGCTGTTTTGTTGTGAGCCGGAATGGCTGTGTATGATTATGAATATTGGCTGGTTCTGGATTGAACCGTGAGCTGGATGGCTGAGATGGATGTTGATCCATGATTGAGAATGAAAGCATTTATGCTGAGACACTAATAAGTTGTGATGTTGCACTTCCACTATCGGAGATAAGAGTTTCCCTTGGAGGAAGCAGTGGCTAGCCACCACGTGCTCCAGGTGGAGACTCGAAGCTCTTTTGACCCTATGTCGTCAGGGTGGCTGGGCACTGTGAAATTCCCGGATGAGCTCACCCCCATAAATATTCACCAGTGAGGGTGATGGATATGGATCATGATTATGATCAAGTTTATATTTTGTATAACTCGAGTTGGGGAGACACGATTGAGGGACAGTCCAATGGTTAGCTACCAGGACTTGTTGGGTTGGCTCTATAACTGACAGATGATATCATCAGCCACTAGGGACATGCATGCATCATATGCATCTATGTGACATTGTTTGGGTGTGCATATTGTACTTGGTTTGCCTATGTGATTAACTGCTAATTGTTCTACTTGCAATAACTATTTGTTTGTCTTTGCATCTTCCTACTTGTGTTTGCATTTGGAACTCTGTTGGATTGTGGTGGATTAGTTGTGGTTGGATTGTTTGGGACTAGGGCCGTGGTTGAATGAGATGGACCGATGGTTGATTTCGATTTTGTGGTTTTGGTTTGGAATAATATATGAAAGGCTATTTTGGTTCAGTATAGATAAACCTTTTTGAAAGGCTTTGATGTTTTGAGAATTTAACGGTTCCTCTTTCAGAAAAGATTTCCGACTTTGTTTTTATTGAAAACCGTTGTTTTTGAAAAGAGGCATAAGACGGTTATTAATCACTGGTGCGGTTATCTTCACGTATCCTATTACAGTAATTCCCAAAAACCTTCTACTGAGAACCCTTTCGAGGATAATGTTCTCACCCCCTACATTTTTCCCCTTTCAGGACTTAGGCGCAGAAGTCACGAAGAGTTTATTTAGTTGTGGTTGAAATGCTCTGTATGCTTTAGATTATTATTTTGTTGTACCCTCGCCTTTATCTTGATATCTTCTGTAAGAGGGATAGGAATTGTATTGGTTAATGCTTGTAATATTTACATACTTGTATGTATGTATATGGATGTACCCTTTATGAGTTTTTGTAAGTTATATGGTATCTATGGATGTACGTTGTTGAACGAAAGTATTCTTGGGAGCGGTATTGCGGTTTAAAAGTTTAAACAGGCTCATATTTTAGTATTAAATAGGCTCATATTTTAGTAATAAATATTATAAGTGTCGTCGTAATGTCCGAGCTATCAGAGTCGCGCAGCTGGAAGCGTGAGCTTTGGTAGTTAGGGTGTTACAGAAAGAATGGAAGAAGAAGTAAAGAAGAGAGGAGGAAGATAGAATAAGAAAAGATAAAAAAAAATTAGGATTAGAGAAGAAAAGATAAGAAAATTGGTACTGATCTGGATAGGTTGTGCGACGTTGGCGACGCGGTCGCGTGGGTGACGCGGCCGCGTGGGGCGTAATATGTTCAGGCGACGCGGACGCATGGGGCACGCGAACGCGTGGCCTGATTTGTGCGATTGGCGCGAGTGCAGCCTTGCGTTCGCGCAACTCTCTATTCGAAACTCTTTTTGCCAATTTTTAGGGTGACGCGGTCGCGTGGTTGACGCGATCGCGTGGGTGGCCAAGATTGGAGGATGACGCGGACGCGTGGGGCACGTGTTCGCGTGGTAAGGCTTGTGCGTCTAGCGCCAGTCCAGCCTTACTCCAGCACAACTTTCGGCCATGTACCGCTTTTACGTCGATTACCAGGTCATGTGTGGATCAAATTGTGCTAAAAGCACGCCTCCAGCCACGCTTTCGCGTGACTCTCTGTTCACTTTTCTTTTCTCCTAATGCACTTGTGACGCAGATGCGTCAGTGACGCTGCCGCGTCGCGTGCGTTTTTTTTTTCAAAATGCAGAATGCAATGCTTAATGTGAATGCTATGTATGATTCCAGGTTCAATGAAGGATAAAATAAAACTTGAAAACAAATAAAACTGAATAAAAATGAAAAAGGAACGATCATACCATGGTGGGTTGTCTCCTACCTAGCACTTTTAGTTAAAGTCCTTAAGTTGGACATTTGAGGAGCTTCCTGTATGGCGGCTTGTGCTTGAATTCGTCCAGAAATCTCCACCAGTGCTTGGAATGCCAGTAGCCTCCGGGATTCCAAACTAGGCATGTAAAGCCCTTAAGAAGCTTCAAACAGATTCTTAGGCTCCCGGGGTGACAAATGTCAGAGCAGATTCCCGGATCCCAAATCTTGCTTTTACACCTATTTGTGTCGGGATCTGTATCTTTCCAGCTGGGTGATAAGTAATTTGAATTCTCACTGTGGCTACCAAATAGCTTCCTAGATCCATTCAGTTTAGCTTTACACCAACCTTTACGTTTAAATTTTGAGCACACAACCATGTTGAACATTGCAGGATAAATCTTATCACTAACCATCTTCTTCTTACTCTTAATGCCACAGAGAGCTCGAAGTTGATCATCCGTCTCCAGTAGCCCATATTCAAGTGGAATTAGAAAGCTAAGGGATATGAATTTTACCCACTTGAATGTTGTGAAGGATGATGGCAACTGGTGGACGAAATTGTGATTCATTCTTTTCTAACTCGAAACAATTCCCGGTAATGGCTCCAAAAACTTGGTGCTCAATATCACGGTGTCTAAAATTCAATTCACAACTCCGCACAACTAACCAGCAAGTGCACTGGGTCGTCCAAGTAATACCTTACATGAGTAAGGGTCGATCCCACGGAGATTGTTGGTATGAAGCAAGCTATGGTCATCTTGTAAATCCCAGTCAGGAGGATAAAATTATGGAATTTAGAAAATCAAATATGATTAATAAAAATAAACAGAAAATAAAATGGATAGAGATACTTATGTAAATCAATAGTGGAATTTCAAATAGGCGTATGGAGATGCTGTGCTCCTCTTGAATCTCTACTTTCTTATTATATTCATCCAATCCTTCTTACTCCTTTCCATGGTAAGCTGTATGTAGG
>NC_029774.3:49070519-49070737 GCF_000817695.3 Arachis duranensis
CCGGAGGCTTAGAAGTATGAAATTTGGCTTTCAAAACTCAAAAATCAACTTTGGGATGAAAACAGGTCCACGCGTACGCGCACTCCACGCGCACGCGTGGATGGCCTCAAAAACTTTATCGACGCGCAAGCGTCATACACGCTAACGCGTGGATTAAAAATTTGCCAATCGACGCGTACGCGTCAACCACGCGTACGCGTGGGTGTTCTCGTGCCCCA
>NC_029774.3:49070907-49071714 GCF_000817695.3 Arachis duranensis
CACGCACAAGGGGTCATTCTGCTAAAAATTTTCTAAGTTAAAATCTGCAGAATTCACAAATTTAGACCCCAATCTTCCGACGGACATAACTTCCTCATCTTAAATCATTTTTCACCCGTTCTTCGAACGGCATGGACATCCCAGATCCAATTTCATTTTCTAAATAGATTTGGCACAAAACAGAGATCCGTAGTCCATGTTATGTCCCACCAAAGTATGCCCAAAAACCATATTTTTCATAAAAACCACAAAGTGCCATTTTTAAAACAAGCCATTTCCAACTCTTTTCAAAATCAATCAAAACATGCCATTTTCATCCCTTTTTTTTGAAATCAATCTAAATATATCAAATTCCACATCAAGCCTCCTCAACTCACACATTGACACATTACCACAATTTACAAAATCACTATCTCATCATTTTAACCCACTTCACCCAAGTGGCTCAAACTCAAACATATTGACATATCATATACTATCCCTCATGCCAATTCTCAACAATACCAATTCCAATAAATCATTATTGTCCACAATCAACATCATACTCACCATCAACATGGTTCAACCCACAATTCAACCGTAACCAATCATCAAGCATATATCACAACATGCATATTTCTCATACATCATACCACCAAGGCATCAATAATCATCATCACATATATGACCACATCATTTATCTCAATCATTCAACAACATCAACCATTCAATGCCTATCTTAGGGCCTCTAGCCTAAGTATTTCCTACCACATTACATATTAGATACGGGAAACCGAAACCATACCTTAGCCGATTTCCCAAGCTCAA
>NC_029774.3:49071817-49074505 GCF_000817695.3 Arachis duranensis
CTTACCACACCCAAGGTCCAAGGAGACAAGATTAACCTTCTCCTTCAAGAGAGTTGGGTCCTATAACATCAAAGAACCCAAAATCTCAACATTTCACCCATGAAACTCGAAAATAAGGGCTGAGATTTCGAACAGAAACACGTGGCTTACCTCAAGATTGGTTGTATGGGTTTTGTAGAGCTCTCCGCGGTGAACGCGTGGCCGCAAACGGAGCGGCAATCGGAGCTCTAGATCAAAAGTTATGATGGTTTGAAGATCAACAAAGGGAGAGAACTTGAGAGAGTGTTCTTACTCCCTTTCTCTCTAATTTCAGCTTGTGTGTGTAACAAATGAGGAGAGAGAGTGCTGAAAACTAGGGTTTTGGTTAAGTTATGTTGGGCCAAGGGCCCACTTTGGGTCCAAGTGGCCCGGTTTGGCCCGTTCGGTCCAATCTTGGTCCGATTTCTATAAAATTGGTACCAAAATTCTCGTCTCAATTTCCTCTATCACATTTAGCCATAAAAATCACATTTTAGGCTTTCAAGAATAAATTCTCATTTATGGGTTAATTAGCCGTTAATTAACTGGGTTTTACATTCCTCGTGTAACTCTTCGTTTCGACCTCTCTCTCTCCTCTGTTCGCAGTTCATAGTATCGGCGAGGGAGGCTTTTGCGGCGACGATGAAAGCATGGATGGCTGAGGCGGCGCGATGAAGCTGGCTCCATGGTGTTGCAGCTCAGGGACGGTGACTCGCAATGATGACAGGCAACAACCTTCCTAGTGCCACCGGCGCAGATTCCTTTCTCTTCCTCCCTTTCTGCTCCTGTGACTTTCTTTCATGGAAAAGGAAATGGAGAAAACCGTGTATTGCTACTGTTTTGGGGGAAGGGGACTTCGGCTGCTACTAGGTGTGGGGGGAAAAGGGAACCGGATCGGGTAACGGGTCGCTAGGTTAGGGTTTCATTATTTTGAAAATTAGGGTTAGGGGTAATTTGGTAATTTCACATAAAATTGGAAATAACATAGTAATTGAAACTCAATTAAATCCAAAACTAATTATATATTGAAAATACTATTTGTTCGTCACTTTCACAAATTATTTTCAATAAAATGTCTAAATCAAATAATTAGAAATAATATACTTAATTTCTCTATTTTCCAAAATAGCAATATCAATATATTAAAATATTGATTATTTAGTCCATATCATATAAAATCCTTATTATTTCATAACTATCAACTTTATAATGCAAATATAGGAAATAATCCAATAATTATAAAATTAGATAATAAATCCTAATTTATTTCAAATTCAATTAATCAAAACTTGCTCTAATTTTCTTTAATAAAGAAATTTCTAAAATTAAAGCTACAGAAATACTGAATTTGAAATTAGCTAATAATAGCCCTTTTTCAAAAATTCTGGGTCTTACATCATACCCACCTTATAAAAATTTTCGTCCTCGAAAATTGATACAAAACGAAAGAAATTTCATAACAGTTCATTCTTGAACACATTTAAGGAATAAGCAAAAATATCTCAACATATAAACATATCTATGGTTTTCAAATACGTGGATGGTCGTAGGTATAAGGATACAAGGTAGGAGTGTGGTTGCAAAGCAAACATTACAAGATAGGCTCAATGTAAAAGATGACATGGTTCAAGCATGTGATAGTAATGCAAGGCATCAAAGGCTATAAAATATGATGGGGTTAAAACGACGTGCTTAACAACCGCACACTAATCTCATATCAACCTCAAAGCTTCAACTTTCCAACTCTATCAAGCACTTTTCAAACCCCATATTCGATCATAAGCCTAACAACCGCAAACCCGTTCGCAAGGAATAAAGCACCCACAACTTATAACGTTGCACACCTACCGCTTCAGTTTCCATGTACACATATCACATCTTAAAGAACTAACGTATTACGTTACTACATCTACAGATCGCACGTGATATCAAAATAATTCTCGAGTCTACTCAGAAGGATACAAGATTCTAGAAAGGAGAGACACATGTCAAGAATAATACTCATAGATTTGAGAGAATGTATCCAATTCCAGACAAACAAGGATGATCAAGCAATGAAGTTTTCTAGAAGCCATTCTATTGACAACTTCAAAAATAACCTGGTGGACGAAATTGTGATCACTATTCTTTAAGCTGTATGAAATTATTATTGTGGCACCAGTTGAATTCACAACTCCGTTCAACTAACCAGCAAGTGTACTGGGTCGTCCAAGTAATAAACCTTACATGAGTAAGGGTCGATCCCACAGAGATTGTTGGTATGAAGCAAGCTATGGTCACCTTGTAAATCTCAGTTAGGCGAATTAAATTGGTTTATGGGTTTTTGAAAATAGAAATAAGAAAATAAATAATAAAAGGGATAGAGTACTCATGCAGACTCATTGGTGGGAATTTCAGATAAGCGAATGGAGATACTGTACGGCTCAAGGACGCCTGCTCTCCTACTACTTCAACTCAATCCTTCTTACTCCTTTCCATGGCAAGCTGTGTATAGGGGTTCACCGTTGTCAATGGCTACATCCCATCCTCTCAGTGAAAATGGTCCAAATGCTCTATCACAACACGGCTAATCATCTGTCGATTCTCAATCAGGTTGGAATAGAATCCCTTGATTCTTTTGCGTCTGTCACTAACGCCCAGCACTTGCAAGTTTGAAGCACGTCACAGTCA
>NC_029774.3:49077084-49078014 GCF_000817695.3 Arachis duranensis
TTTTGGGAAGTGTGATATGGGAAAGGGTGAAATGAGATTAGGATTAGGAGAGTGTGATTAGGATTGAAAGAAAAGGTGGGAATATGGTAGGTGGGGATCCTGTGGGGTCCACAGATCCTGAGGTGATCCTGTGGGGTCCACAGATCTTGGGGTGAAAAGAAATACCATTCCTTCACCATATAGGCATGTAGAATGCCTTCGTGCATCATTCTAGCGTTTAAACGCCCATTGGTGCACGTTCTGGGCGTTCAACGCCCATGTAATGCATGTTTCTGGCGTTGAACGCCAGTTTCATGCTTGTTGCTGGCGTTCAACACCAGCTTGTCTCCTCTAGGCACATTCCTGGCGTTCAGCGCCAGGATGTTGCTTGTTTCTGGCGTTCAGCGCCAGAATGGTGCTCTGTTCTGGCGTTGAACGCCAGCCAGATGCATCTTACTGGCGTTGAACGCCAGTCTGCGCTACCTCCAGGGTGAAAATTTTTTTCTTCTATTTTTTGACTCTGTTTTTAATTTTTTTGATTTTTTCGTGACTCCTCATGATCATGTACCTAATAAAACACAAAATAACAATAAAATAAAAATTAGATAAATAAAATTGGGTTGCCTCCCAACAAGCGCTCCTTTAATGTCATAGCTTGACAGTGGCTCTCATGGAGCCACAAGGTGATCAGGTCAATTTTAGTGTGTAGTTCCAACACCAAACTTAGAGTTTGGATATGGGGTCTTAACACCAAACTTAGAGTTTGGTTGTGGCCTCACAACACCAAACTTAGAGTTTGATTGTGTGGGCTCTGCTTGACTCTGAACTGAGAGAAGCTCTTCATGCTTACTCTCTTTTGTCACAGAGGGATGGCCATGTGCCTTAAACACAAGGTAGTCCCCATTCAATTAAAGGACTAATTTACCTCTGTTGACATCTATCACAGCTCCT
>NC_029774.3:49078117-49078689 GCF_000817695.3 Arachis duranensis
TCAGTAGGGATGTAAAGGCCTTCAACCTTTACTAGCACGTCCTTCACTGATCCATAAGCTTGTCTCACTGACTTGTCTGCCAATTGTAATGAGAACAAGGCAGGTTGTACCTCAATGATCCCCAGCTTCTCCATTACAGAGAGTGGCATAAGATTTATCCCTGACCCTAGATCACACAGGGCTTTTTCAAAGCTCATGGTGCTAATGGTACAAGGTATTGAGAACTTGCCAGGATCTTGTTTCTTTTGAGGTAGAGTTCTCTGAATCCAAGTATCTAGTTCACTAATGAGCAAGGGAGGTTCACTTTCCCAAGTCTCATTACCAAACAGCTTGGCATTCAGCTTCATGATAGCTCCTAAGTATTGAGCAACTTGCTCTCCAGTCACTTCTTCATCCTCTTCAGAGGATGAATAGTCTTCAGAGCTCATGAATGGCAGAAGGAGATTTAATGGAATCTCTATGGTCTCTATATGAGCCTCAGATTCCTCTGGATCCTTAATAGGAAACTCCTTCTTGCTTGAAGGACGTCCCAGGAGGTCTTCCTCACTAGGATTTTCGTCCTCCTCCTCCCT
>NC_029774.3:49082798-49097460 GCF_000817695.3 Arachis duranensis
TTGGGCTGAGCTTGATCAATCCACGAGCTGAGGCTTTTCTTGGAGTTGAACTCCGAGTTATGACGTGTTTTGGGCGTTCAACTCCGGATCATGACGTTTTTCTGGCGTTTAACTCCAGACAGCAGCATGTACTTGGCGTTCAACGCCAAGTTACGTTGTCAATCTCCGAATAAAGTATGGACTATTATATATTTCTGGAAAGCTCTGGATATCTACTTTCCAACGCCGTTGAGAGCGCGCCAATTGGAGTTCTGTAGCTCCAGGAAATCCATTTCGAGTGCAGGGAGGTCAGATTCCAACAGCATCAGCAGTCCTTTTGTCAGCCTTCTTCAGAGTTTTGCTCAAGTCCCTCAATTTCAGCCAGAATTTACCTGAAATTACAGAAAAACACACAAACTCATAGTAAAGTCCAGAAATGTGAATTTAACATAAAAACTAATGAAAACATCCCTAAAAGTAGCTTAAACTTACTAAAAACTATCTAAAATCAATGCCAAAAAGCGTATAAATTATCCGCTCATCATAACCCTTGGATCAAGGAAATTCCAGTAGGATCATCAAAGAGAAAATCAGCGCATTAGTTTGAAACAATCTCAAGCTGAGTCGAAGAATTATGAGGTCTACAAAAAAAATATCTCAGACCCAAGACAAAGCTCACAGAAATCAAGAGCATAATTAAAAATACTTCCAAATGCAATGTTCACAAAAGAATAAAAAACTTGTGGAAAAATTACTTCGCAATTTAGAAGAAAAGTTAAGTAACAAACATTCTCCAAGAGAATAACAAAAGAAATAACGTGGCTTTGCTGTAATACAATTTTATGTTGAAACAGATCATGCAGAATTTTAAAAACAAGGTGCACACAAGTTTGGCTAAAGGCTAAAATATTTCCTCAAATATTTTAGAAAGATAATTAGGTGCACAACTTAATCAAAAGAAATCATAAAACTCAGAAGGGAAATCAAATGCTTGTTCAAAAATTCCCAAAGTCTATATTCAAACAAGCGTGTATAAAAGTTTCAGCAAGGACGAAGGAGAAAGTTAAACTCTACTTGGAAGAGAAAATCCGAGGTAAAAGTTTGCTTATAGATTGGTAAGAAAACAAGTGGTGCATTACAAACGGACAGGTTTCCACTAACCAAGGAAGCTTCTCAAAACTTCATTTAAAATAGAGCATGTCAACTTTAAATCATCTTTGTCAAAATTGAACAATGGTTTTCAATTTCAATCAAGCAACAGAAAAATAAATTCAGTTTAGAACTTTTTCAAAGAGAATTCAAAAGTTCAAAAAGTCCGAAACAATAATCCAAAGTATACTTGAAATCACCATCTCAGAAAGATATTCAAGAAATTTAGGATGTACTTAAAAGGAGTAAAGTCATACAAGAAAAGATCTTAAATCAAGGTAGTTAAAACAAGATCCACTAGGCACGCGACATAAAAACAAGCTTTCAATTGATCCAAAAGAACACAAAAGTCATAGGAAAAGACAACCCAATCATTAGTAATTTCCCAAGGATAAATCTTTAACTAAAAACTCTTGAAAGGACAATGAGAGGATAAACGATGCACTAATTTGAAATGAATCAAACGGACTCATATAAGAATGAGATTCACTAGAGAAGAAAAACCAAGATCAATGGAAATGTTCACAAAATGTAAAAGATTAGTTAAAAACAAAGTCAAGTAGGACATTCATAGAGATGGAAGGTTTAATAGAGAATTTAGTCCGTTCATAGGAAGAAAGCTTTGAGTCCAACACTTTCAAAAGAACAACAATGGCATAAATTATACAGCATGCTAAATCAAACTCAATTCAAAATAAGTTAAGTAAAGCTTATCAAATGAAACTCAACCGGGACAAAAGTGATAAATCATTTCTTTTCAAAATTTTGAACAATACCCAAATACATAATCAAATGAAGATGTACATTGGAACTATAGTAAAATTACTAGAAAGTCAAATTGTAATTTAAAGTAAATACAGTTCCATAAACCAGTAAAAATACAAACAAGGTATTAGAAATAAATAGTCGTTAAACTGTATAAGAAATCTTCAAAGTTCATATATAAATAAGTATATATCTATTCAACAGCAATTTTTCGTAAAAATCTCAAAATTGGCTGTAATCATTGTCAAATAAGAGGAAAACTGAAACAACAAGTTCTCTAAGAATGGACTCGGAACCCAGAGTCAAAAGGCACATCACATTAAGACAAGTTCAAAGCTGTATCAAAGAACACGTGAATCAAGAAGAACTCAAATAGAGAAAGATAGATACAACAAGGATTTCAAACAAGCATATGCACTTAGGATCAAACAAGAATGCATATGAATAAAGGAATAGAGTGAAAACATCAAACTACTTTTCAAGAGGAGTAGTAAACAATAACTTCAAGTTAGGACATGAAAGAATAGGTCGACTCGAACAAAATCTAAGATACATAACTGAATAGCCTCGAGAAATAGTTTCTAACGTTCTCAAAATCCGCGATTCGCTTTACTCAAAACTCGTATATCATCTATGATAACCCATTAGTGCTTTCATATACAAATTTTACTAGTATTAAGCCAGCCAAACTTAATACCAATAAATTTGCAATTCAAGACTAACAACGTTAATCAATAGACCGTCATGGGCATAAAGCTCTAATTCTCATCATTTGACAAGACCTAAAACATGACAAATACTCAGAGTATGCAACTGAAGCATAGTCGGTCCATTCCTCAGGCTCTATAGGAAGGACTGCTCTGATACCATAATGTAACACCCTAACTACCAAAGCTCACGCTTCCGGCTACGCGACTCTGATAGCTCAGACATTACGATGATACTTATAATATTTAATACTAAAATATGAGCCTGTTTAAAACTTTAAACTGCAATACCGCTCCCAAAATTATTTCGTTCGATAACGTACATCCATAGATACCATACAACTTACAAAAAACTCATAAAAAGTACATCCATATATATATATTACAAGCATTATCTAATACAGTTCCTATCCCTCTTACCGAATATATCAAGATAAAGGTGAGGGTACAATAAATAATAAGCTAAAGCAATACAGAGCATTTCAACAACAACTAAATAAACTCTTCGAAACTTCTGCGCCCATATCCTGAAAGGGGAAAAATGTAGGGGGTGAGAACATTATCCTCGAAAGGGTTCTCAGTAGAGGGTTTTTGAGAATTACTGTAATAGGATACGTGAAGATAACCGCACCAGTGATTAACAACCGTCTTATGCCTCTTTTTAAAAACAACAGTTTACAATAAAAGTAAAGTCAGAAATCTTTTTTGAAAGAGGAACCGTTCAATTCTCAAAACATCAAAAGCCTTTCAAAAAGGTTTATCTATACTAAACCAAAATAGCCTTTAATATTTTATTCCAAACCTGAAACACAAAACCAAAATCAACCATCGGTTCATCTCATTCCAACCACAACCCTATGCCCAAACAATCCAACCATCAACCAATCACCACAGTCCAACAGAGTCTCAATAGCAAACACGAATACGAAGATGCAAGCACAAACAAACAGTTATTGCAAGTAGAACAATTAACAGTTAATCACATAGGCAAACTGGTGCACAAAATTGTGATCATCAACAATGGCGCCAAAGACTTGGAGCTCTCAAATGTGAATCACACTTTGTCACAACTTCGCACAACTAACCAGCAAGTGCACTGAGTCGTCCAAGTAATAAACCTTACGTGAGTAAGGGTCGATCCCACGGAGATTGTTGGTATGAAGCAAGCTATGGTCATCTTGTAAATCTCAGTCAGGCGGGTAATAATGGTTATAATGGTTTTCGAATATAAAGATAAATAACGCATAAAATAGAGATAGAGATACTTATGTAAATCATTGGTGGGAATTTCAGATAAGTGTATGGAGATGCTTTGTTCCTTCTGAATCTCTACTTTCCTACTGCTTTCATCCAATCATTCTTACTCCTTTCTATGGCAAGCTGTATGTAAGGCGTCACCGTTGTCAATGGCTACTTCCCATCCTCTCAGTGAAAATGGTCCAAATGCTCTGTCACAGCACGGCTAATCATCTGTCGATTCTCAATCATGTCGGAATAGAATCCAGTGATTCTTTTGCGTCTGTCACTACGCCTAACACTCGCGAGTTTGAAGCTCGTCACAGTCATCCCATCTCATATCCTACTCGGAATACCATAGACAAGGTTTAGACTTTTCGGATCTTAGGAATGGCCGCCAATAATTCTAGCTTATACCACGAAGATTCTGATCAAGGAATCCAAGAGATATACGCTCAATCTAAGGTAGAACAGAAGTGGTTATCAGGCACACGTTCATAGGTGAGAATGATGATGAGTTTTACGGATCATCACATTCATCATGTTGAAGTGCAGCGAATATCTTAGAATAAGAATAAGCTGAATTGAATAGAAGAATAATAGTAATTGTATTAATACTCAAGGAACAGCAGAGCTCCACTCCTTAATCTATGGTGTGTAGAAACTCCACCGTTGAAAATACATAAGAACAAGGTCTAAGCATGGCCGAATGGGCAGCCTCCCCAAATGATATGTGAATTCGAAAAAAGGGAAAAAGACCCCAGTACAATAGTAAAAAGTTCTATTTATACTAAACTAGTTACTAGGGTTTTCAGAAATAAGTCTAAGTGCAGAAATCCACTTCTGGGGCCCACTTTGGTGTGTGCTTGGGCTGAGTTTGAGCTTTACACATACAGAGGCTTCTCTTGGGGTTAAATGCCAAGTTGTAACATGTTTTTGGCATTTAACTCTGGTTTGTGACGTGTTTCTGGCATTTTACTCCAGAATGCAGCATGGAACTGACGTTGAACGCCAGTTTGCGTTGTCTAAGCTCGAATAAAGTATAAATTATTATATATTTATGAAAAGCTCTAGATGTCTACTTTCTAACGCAATTAAGAGCGCGTCATTTGGAGTTCTGTAATTCCAGAAAATCCATTTCGAGTGTAGAGAGGTCATAATCCAACAGCATCAGCAGTCCTTTTACAACCTGAATCAGATTTTTGCTCAGGTCCCTCAATTTCAGCCAGAAAATATCTGAAATCACAAAAAAAAAAACACAAACTCATGGTAAAGTCTAGAAATGTGAATTTTGCATAAAAACTAATAAAAACATCCCTAAAAGTAGCTAGATCCTACTAAAAACTACCTAAAATTAATGCCAAAAAGCGTATAAATTATCCGCTCATCGCAACACCAAACTTAAATTATTGCTTGTCCTCAAGCAAATGAAAACCAGATAGGATAAAAAGAAGAGAATATACTATAAATCCCAAAATATCAATGAATATTAGTTCTAACTAGATGAGCGAGACTTGTAGCTTTTTGCTTCTGAACAGTTTTGGCATCTCACTTTATCCTTTGAAGTTTAGAATGATTAGCATCCATAGGAACTCAGAGTTCAGATAGTGTTATTGATTTTCCTAGTTAAGTATGTTGATTCTTGAACATAGCTACTTTATGAGTCTTGGCCGTGGCCCTAAGCACTTTGTTTTCCAGTATTACCACCGTATACATAAATGCCACAGACACATGACTGGGTGAACCTTTTCAGATTGTGACTCAGCTTTGCTAAAGTCCTCAGTTAGAGGTGTCCAGAGCTCTTGAGCACACTCTTTTTTGCTTTGGATCACGACTTTAACCACTCAGTCTCAAGCTTTTCACTTGGACCTGCATGCCACAAGCACATGGTTAGGGACAACTTGATTTAGCCGCTTAGGCCTGGATTTTATTTCCTTGGGCCCTCCTATCAATTGATGCGCCTTGGATCCTTTTTACCCTTGCCTTTTGGTTTTAAGGGCTATTGGCTTTTTCTGCTTGCTTTTTCTTTTTCTTTTATATTTTTTTCGCCATTTTTTTCGCAAGCTTTGTTCTTCACTTCTTTTTCTTGCTTCAAGAATCAATTTTATGATTTTTTAGATCATCAATAACATTTCTCTTTTTCATCATTCTTTCAAGAGCCAACAATTTTAACATTCATAAACAACAAGATCAAAAATATGCACTGTTCAAACATTCATTCAGAAAACAAAAAGTATTGTCACCACATCAATATAATTAAACTAATTTCAAGGATGAATTCGAAACTCATGTACTTCTTGTTCTTTTGTATTAGAAACATTTTTCATTTAAGAAAGGTAAAGGATTCATGGAATTATTCATAGCCTTAAGACATAGTTACTAAATACTAATGATCATGTAGTAAAGACTCAAAACATAGACAAACATAAAGCTCAAAAACCAAAAAATAGAGAGATAAGAACAAGGAAGTTAAGGAATGAGTCCACTTTAGTGATGGTGGCGCCTTCTTCTTGAAGGACCAATGGTGTCCTTGAGCTCCTCTATGTCTCTTCCTTGCCTTTGTTGCTTGATCCCTAGTGATTTTGGTGCTCCTATCCCTAGTTGCTTCCAATAATTGTGTGGAGGAAAATGTATCCCCTAAGGTATCTCAGGGATTTTCTAATGAGGGAATTCCTCATGCTCTTGTTGAGGTCCATGAGTGGGCTCTCTTGATGTGCAGTTAAATACTCTACTACTGAGCTATGGATCCTTGAGATGAATCTCTCCATCTCCCATGACTCAGAGGTGGAAGCAATTGCCTTCCCTTTCCTCTTTTTTGAGGTTTCTCTGGCCTTAGGTGCCATCAATGGTTATGGAAAAACAAAAAAGCTATGCTTTTACCATACCAAACTTAGAATGTTGCTCGTCCTCGAGCAAAAAAAGAAAGAATAGAAGAAGAAAAAAAAGATATGGAGGAGAGGGAGAGAGGTGTATGTTTCAGCTAAGGGGGAGAAGAGAGGGTAGTGATGTGTGAAAATGAAGAAGGATGGAGGGGTTTATATAGTGGAGGGAGAGGGGTCAGGGTTCGGTCATATAGGGTGGGTTTGGGTAGAAAAGAGATTTTGAATTTGAAGGTAGGTGGGGTTTATGGGAAAGAGNTGGGGTCCACAGATCCTGAAGTGTCAAGGATTTCTCATCCCTGCACCCTTTAGGCGTGTAAAATGCCCTCTATATGCAATCCTGGCATTTAATGTCAGACTACTGCCTGTTTCTGGCGTTGAACGCCAGCTCTATGCTTGTTTCTGGCGTTAAACGCCACTTTGCTGCTTGTTTTTGGCGTTTAATGCCAGCTTTCCTCAGGGTGAAATCCTGGTGTTTGAACGCCAGACTGCTGCTTGTTTCTGGCATTTAACACCAGCTTCATGCTCTTTTCTAGTATTAAACGCCAGCCAGATGCTCCTTATTGGCGTTTAAACGCCAGTAAGCTCTTCCTCCAGGGTGTGCTTTTTCTTCTGCTGTTTTTGATTCTGTTTTTAATTTTTGCAATTGTTTTGTGACTCCACATGATCATAAACCTAATAAAACATAAAAGAAAAATAGAAATACAAATAAATAAAAATTGGGTTGCCTCCTAATAAGCGCTTCTTTAATGTCAATAGCTTGACAGTGAGCTCTTATGGAGCTTCACAGATGTTTAGAGCATTGTTGGGACCTACCAACACCAAACTTAGAGTTTGAATGTGGGAGTTCAACACCAAACTTAGAGTTTAATTGTGGGGGCTTTGTTTGACTCTGTATTGAGGGAAGCTTATCGTGCCTCTTTTTCATGTTTACAGAAGGATAACCTTGAGCTTTAAACACAAGGTAGTCCCCATTCAGTTGAAGGACTAGTTCACCTCTGTCAACATCAATCATAGCTTTTGTTGTGGCTAGAAAGGGTCTTCCAAGAATGATGGATTCATTCTCATCCTTCCCAGTGTCTAAGATTATGAAATCAGCAGGGATGTAAAGGCCTTTAACCTTTACCAACACGTCCTCTACCAATCCATAAGCTTGTTTTATTGACTTGTCTGCCATCTCTAATGAGATTCTTGTAGCTTGTACCTCAAAGATCCCCAGCTTCTTCATTACAAAGAGTGGCATAAAATTTATACTGACCCCAAGTCACATAGAGCCTTCTCAAAGGTCATGGTGCCTATGGTACAGGATATTAAGAATTTACCAGGATCTTGTTTCTTTTGAGGTAGAGTTTGCTGAACCCATGTATCTAGTTCACTAATGAGAAATGGAGGTTCACCTTTCCAAGTCTCATTACCAAACAACTTGGCATTCAGCTTCATAATGGTTCCTAGATATTGAGCAACTTGCTCTTCAGTTACATCCTCATCCTCTTCAGAGGAAGAATAGTTCTCAGAGCTCATGAATGGCAGAAGGAAGTTTAATGGAATCTCTATGGTCTCTATACGAGCCTCAGATTCCTTTAGGACCTCAATAGGAAACTTCTTTCTGTTTGAGAGACGTCCCATGAGGTCTTCCTCATTGGGGTTCACGTCCTCCCCTTCCTCTTTGGATTTGGCCATTTTGATTATATTAATGGCCTTGCACTCTCTTTTTGGATTCTCTTCTGTATTCCTTGGGAGAGTACTAAGAAGAGTTTCAGTGATTTTCTTACTTAGCTGGCCCACTTGTGCCTCCAAATTTCTAATGGAGGACCTTGTTTCACTCATGAAACTTAAAGTAGCCTTAGATAGATCAGAGACTATGTTTGCTAAGCTAGAGGGGCTCTGCTCAGAATTCTCTGTCTGTTGCTGAGAAGATGATGGAAAAGGCTTGCGATTGTTAAGCCTGTTTCTTTCACCATTGTTAAAGCCTTGTTGGGACTTTTGTTGATCTTTCCATGAGAAATTTGGATGATTTCTCCATGAAGGATTATAGGTGTTTTCATAGGCTTCACCCCATGTAATTCATCTCTGCCATTGCAGAGTTCTCAGGATCATAAGCTTCTTCTTCAGAAGATGCCTCTTTAGTACTGTTGGATGCATTTTGTCATCCATTCAGACTCTGAGAAATCATATTGACTTGCTGAGTCAATATTTTGTTCTGGGCCAATATGGCATTCAGAGCATCAATTTCAAGAACTCCCTTCCTCTGAGGTGTCCCATTACTCACAGGATTCCTCTCAGAGGTGTACATGAATTGGTTATTTGCAACCATGTCAATGAGTTCTTGAGCTTCTGCAGGTGTTTTCTTTAGGTGAATAGATCCACCTGCAGAATGGTCCAGTGACATCTTGGAGAAATCAGATAGACCATCATAGAATATATCCAAAATGGTCCACTCTGAAAGCATGTCAGAATGACACTTTTTGGTGAACTGCTTGTATCTTTCCCAAGCTTCATAGAGGGATTCACTGTCTTTTTGCTTGAAGGTCTGAACATCCACTCTAAGCTTGCTCAGCTTTTGAGGAGGAAAGAACTTGGCTAAGAAGGCTGTGACCAGCTTATCCCAAGAGTCTAGGCTATCTTTAGGTTGTGAGTCCAACCATGTTATAGCTCTGTCTCTTACAGCAAAGGGGAAAAGCATGAGCCTGTAGACTTCAGGATCTACTCCATTAGTCTTAACAGTATCACAGATTTGCAAAAATTCAGTTAAAAATTGATAGGGATCTTCTGATGGAAGTCCATGAAACTTGCAGTTTTGTTGCATTAGAGCAACTAGTTGAGACTTCAGCTCAAAATTGTTTGCTCAAATGGCAGGGATTGAGATGCTTCTTCCATAAAAGTTGGAAGTAGGTGTAGTATAATCACCAAGCATCCTCCTTGCATTATTATTGGGTTCGGCCATGTCTCCTTCTTTTTCGAGATTCTCTGTAAGGTTTTCTCTGAATTGTTGTGCTTTAGCTTCTCTTAGTTCTTCTTCAGAGTCCTTTCAGATTCAGGATCTGCTTCAACAAGAATGTCCTTATCCTTGCTCCTGCTCATATGAAAAAGAAGAGAACAAAGAAAGTATGGAATCCTCTATGTCACAGTATAGAGATTCCTTTATGTGAGTAGAAGAAGAAAAGAATAGAAGAAGGATGAGAAAAATTCGAACACAAAGGAGAAGAGAGGGTTTGAATTTTTAGATGAAGAGAAGAGTTAGTAAATGAATAAATAAAGAGAAGGAGGTGAGAGAGAGGAGTTTTCGAAAATTATTTTTGAAAAATGGTTAGTGATTTTTGAAAATTAAATCAAAATTAAAGTTCGAAACAATTAGTTAATTAAAAAGAATTTTGAAAAAGATGGATGGTCATTTTCAAAAATTAGAAAGAGAAAAGTGGTTAGGTGGTTTTGAAAAAGATAATAAATAAACAAAAAGTTAATTAGTTAGTTGAAAAAGATTTGAAAATCAATTTTGAAAAGATAAGGAGTTAGAAAAGATTTTTTTTGAAATTGATTTTGAAAAAGATATGATTTGAAAAAGATATGATTAAAAAGATATGATTGAAAAGATATTTTGAAAAAGATTTGAAAAGGAAATTAAAAAGATTTGAATTTTAAAATTAAAATTGATTACTTGACTAACAAGAAACTAAAAGATATGATTCTAGAATTTAAAGATTGAACCTTTCTTAACAAGAAAGTAACAAACTTCAAATTTTTGAATCAATCACATTAATTGTTAGTAAAGTTTTTGAAAATTATGAAATAAAATTAAGAAAAAGATTTTGAAAATCAATTTTTTAAAAAAATAATTTTGAAAATATAAAAGAGAAATGAAAAAGATTTGATTTTAGAAAAAGTTTTGAAAAGATAAGATTTTTAAAATTGAAATCTTGACTTGACTAACAAGAAACAACTTATTTTAAAAATTTTTGACTATGTCAACCCAAAGATTTCGAAATTTATGAGTAAAATAAGGGAAATATATATTTTTTTGAATTTAATGTGGAAAGAGAAAAATTCAAATATGACCCAAAACATGAAAATTTTGGATCAAAACAACTGATGCATGCAAGAACACTATGAATGTCAAGATGAACACCAACAACACTTTGAAGATCAAGATGAACATCAAGAACTTATTTTGGAAAAATTTTCAAGAAAAGAAAAACATGCAAAACACCAAACTTAGAAATTTTCAATGCTTAGACACTATGAATGCAAAAATGCATATGAAAAACAACAAAAAAATACAAAACAAGAAAATTTAAAGATCAAACAAGAAGACTTGTCAAGAACAACTTGAAGATCATGAAGAATGCAATGCATGAATTTTTCGAAAGAAATGCATAAATTTTAAAAACATGCAATTGACACCAAACTTAAAAATTGACTCAAGACTCAAACAAGAAACACAAAAAAAATTTATTTTATTAATTTTTTTGGATTTTTTTGAAAATTTCTTTTTGGAAAAACGAAAACAAATAAAAAGTTTTGAAAGATTTTTGAAAACTTTTTGAAAAGAAAATTACCTAATCTGAGTAACAAGATGAACCGTCAGTTGTCAAAACTCAAACAATCCCCGGCAATGGCGCCAAAAACTTGGTGCACGAAATTGTGATCATCAACAATGGCGCCAAAGACTTGGAGCTCTCAAATGTGAATCACACTTTGTCACAACTTCGCACAACTAACCAGCAAGTGCACTGGGTCGTCCAAGTAATAAACCTTACGTGAGTAAGGGTCGATCCCACGGAGATTGTCGGTATGAAGCAAGCTATGGTCATCTTATAAATCTCAGTCAGGCGGGTAATAATGGTTATAATGGTTTTCGAATATAAAGATAAATAACGCATAAAATAGAGATAGAGATACTTATGTAAATCATTGGTGGGAATTTCAGATAAGTGTATTGAGATACTTTGTTCCTTCTGAATCTCTGCTTTCCTAATGCTTTCATCCAATCATTCTTACTCCTTTCTATGGCAAGCTGTATGTAGGGCGTCACCATTGTCAATGGCTACTTCCCATCCTCTCAGTGAAAATGGTCCAAATGCTCAGTCACAGCATGGCTAATCATCTGTCGGTTCTCAATCATGTTGGAATAGAATCCAGTGATTCTTTTGCGTCTGTCACTACGCCCAACACTCGCGAGTTTGAAGCTCTTCACAATCATCCCATCTCATATCTTACTTGGAATACCACAGACAAGGTTTAGTCTTTCCGGATCTTAGGAATGGCCGCCAATAATTCTAGCTTATACCACGAAGATTCTGATCAAGGAATCCAAGAGATACACGCTTAATCTAAGGTAGAACGGAAGTGGTTGTCAGGCACGCGTTCATAGGTGAGAATGATGATGAGTGTCACGGATCATCACATTCATCATATTGAAGTGCAGCAAATACTTAGAATAAGAATAAGCTGAATTGAATAGAAGAATAATAGTAATTGCATTAATACTCAAGAAACAGCTGAGCTCCACACCTTAATCAATGGTGTGTAGAAACTCTATTGTTGAAAATACATAAGAACAAGGTCTAGGCATGGCCGAATGGCCAGCCTCTCCAAATGATATGTGATAGCGCAAAATTGTGATTTCTGACGATGGCATTCATGTTCGTTCTCTCCCTGGTAATGGTGCCAAAAACTTGGTGCATGATACCATGGTGGTGCATGATACCATGGTCCAAACATAACTTCACAACTTCGCACAACTAACCGGCAAGTGCACTGGGTCGTCCAAGTAATAAACCTTACGTGAGTAGGGGTCGATCCCACGGAGATTGTTGGTATGAAGCAAGCTATGGTCATCTTGTAAATCTCAGTTAGGCGGATAATAAGTCGTTATGGAGTTTTCGAATAATAATAATAAATAAACAGAAAATAAAGATAGAAATACTTATGTAGATCATTGATGGGAATTTCAGATAGGCGTATGAAGATGCTGTGCTCCTTCTGAATCTCTGCTTTCTTACTGCCTTCATCCAATCCTTCTTACTCCTAATTTATTTCAAATTCAATTAATCAAAACTTGCTCTAATTTTCTTTAATAAAGAAATTTCTGAAATTAAAGCTACAGAAATACTAAATTTGAAATTACCTAATAATAGCCCTTTTTCAAAAATTCTGGGTCTTACAGGATACCTTTCCCTAGCATGATGCGTTTTGACGAGTGAGTGTGGGGGGCTTCGCCTATCATCCCTATCGTCAGGCAAAAACCGTGAGGCCTTGTGTGCCAAAGCGGACAATATCGTGTTAGCGGGTGGTCAGGGTTGTTACATAGCGTTGCAGGTCAAGTCTAGAGCTTTATAATTGTATCTTTGGAACTCTGATCCTTATATGTATATTCCTCTTTTCCGTCCTTTCAATCTTATTTATCCTTATACACTTATCCTGATGAGTGTGATGTGATTTCTGTTACGCTTTTGTTTAACTTATTTTTCAAGGCTCCTAGTTATAATTTCTTTCAACTATATTTATATACGTATTTTTATTTTAGAGGTCATAATACCTTGTCACCTCTGGTTTATGAATTAAGCATAAAACTTTGTGTGGTAGCTAGGGTGTTACACCCACCAAGCTGTACTCTTAGTTTCAAGTGGGCTTTACGTATCGCCGTCCCCACTTATCAAATTTGTTTCCTCCATGAGCATTACATATCACCATCCTCATGGGGAAACCTCCTTTAGGTCTCAAGTGGGTATTACGTATCACCGTCCCCACTGAGCCTTATGTATTGTCGTCCTCACGATATTGTGCTCAAAATCAGATCTTATTCCAATCATATTCAGGACCACAATCCTTCATAATCATATTTCAATTAAACAGAATCTTAATCAAAGTCGAATTTGACTTCAGAACCATAATTCTTCGCAATTCACAAATCAATTTCCCAAATTAACAAAACTATAAAGAGTCTGGTTTTTCTTAACCAATTTATTCAACTAACTTCAATAATTTATTCCTTCAAATTCATTTGAAATTTTCAAGAACATAACTCTTAAATTAGATTTAATTAAATAAAACTCACTTTCAAATTCATTCTCGAGTTTAAGAACTTTCCAAAACGACACAAAAATCATTTCCTTTTACTAATAAACTCAAATGCTTTAATTTTATTAAAAGTTCTCAAAACCAACGTCAACTCCTTTTTCAAACTCCAAAACCTTTCCTCAAGAGTCAAAAATTAATTATACTTAAATATTTATTTTCATTACTACTTTATTTTTCACTTAAAACGCCACAAAACATAATTTTTTTTATAATTTACCAAACCAAAAATAAGTTTTTTCCAAAGAGACTCAGAAGTCATTTATTCATTTCACTAAAACATTTATCAAAATTTCGACAACATTTTCTCTAAAACTCAGACTTTACCACCCTTCAAAGGTTCCCTCCATATAAATAATTCATCAAACTTTTACCAAAAACATGCTCAAACTCTTGGTAATCATATCATTAGAATTCAACTTAACAATCAACACAACTCAATCAAGTAAATCATGAATCTTAGTATCTCCAACAAAATCAAGAAAACCAATATCAAATAAAACCATTTTAACCATCAAACTCCAACATCATTAATTACTTCAATGACAACCAACTCAACATAATCACTTAAAATCAGAATTCCAGCCTTCTCAATCAATCAATAATTCAATCAAGTAAATAATCACATTCATCCAAAAACAACTCAGTTTAACCCATAAGGCTCACATAATCAAAAAATATATTTTTTGCATCTATATCAATTTATAACAACTCTTGAATATAAAAATATTTAAGAAAAATCCCTACATCAATTGTCGAAACTCGTAAGACTAAAAGCAACAAACAACTTTTTCTTTCACTTCATAGCAGTGACATTAGTTCCAATCGTTTCCCATAATAGCAACAACCAATAAACACGGCATGTAAGTACCA
>NC_029774.3:49099057-49118216 GCF_000817695.3 Arachis duranensis
TTGATATATATGATGTGGTCATATATGTGATGATGATTATTGATGCCTTGATGGTATGATGTATGAGAAATATGCATGTTGTGATATATGCTTAATGATTGGTTATGGTTGAATTGTGGGTTGAACCATGTTGATGGTGAATATGATATTGATTATGTATAATGATGGTTAATTGAAATTGGTGTTGTTGAAAATTGGCATGAGGAAGAGTATATGATATGTCAATGTGTTTGGGTTTGAGCCACTTGGGTGAAGTGGGCTAGAATGATGGGATAGTGATTTTGTAAATTGTGGTAATGTGTCAATGTGTGAGTTGAGGAGGCTTGATGTTGAATTTGATATATATTGATTGATTTCAAAGAAAAGGGATGAAATTGGCATGTTTTGATTGGTTTTGAAAAGAGTTGAAAATGGCTTGTTTTGAAAATGGCACTTTGTGATTTTTATGAAAAACATGGTTTTTGGGCATACTTTCATGGGACATAACATGGACTACGGATCTCTTTTTTGTGCCAAATCTATTTAGAAATGAAATTGGATCCGGGATGTCCATGCCATTCGAAGAACGGGTGAAAAACGATTTAAAATGAGGAAGTTATGTCCGTCGGAAGATTGGGGGTTGAATCTGTGAATTTTGCAGCTTTTAACTTAGAAAAAATTTTAGCAGAGTAACCCCCCGCGCGTAAGCGCACATGGTGAGTACGCGCCGTTCTTCTAGAAAGCGCCATCCACGCGTGTGTGTGATGTGCGCGGGCGCGCCGATGTGCTGCACCCAATGCCCAGCCATTTTGCCAGAGAGTTGTGCCAGAACTGTGCCAACTTTGTGCCTGGGGCACGAGAGAACCCACGCGTACGCGTGGCTGACGCGTGCGCGTCGCTTGGGTATTCTTCAATCCACGCGTTATCGTGCATGACGCATACGCGTCGATGAGTTTTTGTGGCCATCCGCGCGTGCGCGTGGAGTGCGCGTACGCGTGGCCCTGTTTTCATCCCAAAGTTGATTTTTGAGATTTGAAAGCCAAGTTTCATACTTCTAAGCCTCCGATCTCACCATTTATGTCTTAAATCATTATGATATGCCTAGCTATGAGAAAAGGAGCTAGTGGATGTGGTAACTTGCGAGTGAAGCAAGGGAAAAATGAATAATCATTGAGCATCATTGATGATTATGTGAGAAGTGGAGGATGGTGGTGGAAGTGCTTGTTATGCCATTGGCCGAAGGGCCATAATTGTTTATGAATTGGCTGGTTATGGATTTAACCATGAGCCGGATGGCTAGATTATTGCCGTGTTACAGCGGAGCCATGATTATGGCTATGTATAAATGCATATATGCTGTTGAATGAATTGTGAAAGTTGCACTTCCACTGTTGGAGATGAGAGTTTCCCTGGGAGGAAGCAGTGGCTAGCCACCACGTGCTCCAGGTTGAGACTCGAAGCTCTTTTGACCCTATGTCATAAGTGTGACCGGGCACTGTGAAAGACCCGGATGAGCTCGCCCCCGTAAATATTCACCAGTGAAGGTGATGGATATGGATCATGATTATGATCAAGTTTATGATGAGTATAACTCGAGTTGGGGATGCGTGACAGAGGGACAGTTCAATGGTTAGCTACCAGGACTTGTCGGGTTGGCTCTATAACCGACAGATGATATCATCAGCCACTAGGGACATGCATTCATCATATGCATACTATATGAATTGTTTGAGATTGCCTATTTGCCTGCATATTACTTGCTAATTGTCTAAATGCCTTATTTGTTCCGAATTGTATATTCCTTGTTTGATATAACTGTGTTTGCTACATTATACTCTTGCTGGTGGTTAGGAGGTTTGAAGGAATTAGAAAGGGAAGTATTAGTTAGACTGAAGAATCTTTAGTCATATGCTCTTTTAAGGTTTAGCTTGTTTATAAGCTTTGATATTATCTAGAGGAAGTTCTAGGATTGCCTTCGGCTTTCCTCTACTATTATGTATTATATATGTGGAAGTTGTTACCATGCTGGGGACCTCTGGTTCTCACCCATGCGGATTTTGTGGTTTTCAGATGCAGGACGTGAGGTTTCCCGCTGAGGCATGCTGGAGACTTCTAGATTTGCGAAGATCCTTTGTTCTCGGGACTATGTTTTTGGGTTATGTGTTTTGCTTAGATACTTTTATCTCCATTAAATAATACAAACTGTGATGACTCCTCTTATGGGAGATTTTGGAGAATAGGTTTTTGTATTTGTGTCCCTTTGGGTTTCCTTCGGGGTTTTCCTTATTTTATCATATGTATACATTGCTATACTCGGACCGGTTATCTTCGTAGCCGGATTTTGAGTCTTGATATTCCTGTCTTTGACACTCTTTTGTATATATATAATCTCGCGTTGGTTTATCCTTGTTCGTTACATTATCGATCAGAGTGTTACGCTTTTGAGTTGCAGTTTTTTGTTTTCCCCCTTTTTCTACAAAGGCTCCTAGTTATAATCAATCATTCATACTACTATACGTACTAATTTTTTTTATTTTAGAGGTCGTAATACCTTGCCATCTCTGAATTATGACTTAAGCATAATACTCTGTATGGTAGGGTGTTACAATGGGTCCTTTGTGGCTTTGCTTGATTGAGAATTATGGCTTAGATGAAGGTTTGGGCATGTTTCATTGTGAGTTTTATGATCTGAAAGATGCTCATTGTTTGTTACCCAAATAAATATCCACCATTGACTATTATATATCGTTGGAAAGCTCTAGATGTTAGACTTTCAATGCTACTAAGAGCATGTCATTTGGACTTCTATATCTCAAGTTATGTGCTTTCAAAGGTGAAGAGGTCAGGGTGATGGTTGGTACTATGCTCAACTTTCTTCCCGTAGCAAAGACTGGTGATTTTACCCTTCAATTCATTGTTCACTATGAACTATTATATATTGTTGGAAAGATCTAGATGTCAGCTATCTAATGACAATAGAATTACCGCATTTGGAGCTTTGTAGATCTAGTTAACATTGTTGGAGTAAGAAAAGGTTAGGGTTGCAAATATTTTCTTTGGTTGGTTTCCAACTTTTGCCACCTTCTTTGTTTATCCAAAGGCCTCTTTGATTGTTCATATCCTCCTTTATTCATGCCTGACATCTTTTACAAATTTTCTATAATAATCAAAGCACAAAATAACTCCAAAAAGCATTGATTAAAGTACCAAAAATCTCAACTAAAATAAGGAAATCACTAATTTTGTTCAAAGAAAAAGATATTCCCAAAGACATTGATTAAAAGCATGAAATCTTAATGAAAATAAGAGATCACTACCTTTATTCAAAAAATAATAACTAAAAACAAGTAAAGATGCTCAAGAATCAATGACAAAGGACCCTTTTCTCCCTTTCCTCTATCGCGTGCTCTTTCTCTCTACGAACTCTTTCTCTCTCTTCAAAGCTCAACAGTGGCGCCATGGAAGCTCGGTTACAAAGCCAGCGGTGATGACAATCGACGAATGGTAGCAATGGGACATGGCTCGACGGTGACGCACGACGACGGCTCCATGGACGATGGCGGCGGCTCCTCCTTCCGTGTCTCCTTTTCTCTCGCACTCATTATCCTTCTCGGACACATGTCTATGTCGGTTCTGGCTCCCGATAGAGGCGGCAAGTTGGACAGCGGCTGGGCAGTGACGCGACAGCGACGAGGCTGCAAGCTCCTCCCTTCTTTTCTTCTCCTCCCTTGAGCTCTCCCTCTTCTCTCTTCCTTTCTATCTTTCCGTGTATGGTAAGGGTGAGTGAAAAATGGGTGTGGTGGTAGGTGTGCGAGGGAGTGGGTGAGGTGAGTGTGTGTTTGTGTATAGTTAGGGTTAGGGTTTTAATTTGGAAAAAAAGAGTGAGAATAGATTGATAATTTCTAATAAAAATAGGAGCAATGTAATAATTGAAAAACTAATATAGTTTAATATAATTACTTTTGAGAATACTATTTACTTATCAACTTACAAATTAATTTTAAATAAGTATTCTAATTTAAAATTAGATATAATTAAATTAATTTTCTTTTATTCATGAAATTAAATTCAAAATCCTAATATTTAAATTAAATTAACAAATCTTCATTATTTTCAATTATTTTTCAATTACTAAGACTTTAAATTTTAAATAAGAAAATATCCAATTATCATGGAATTTATATAAATCCCAGTTAATTTTAAACGCAAAGTTTTAAAACCTTGATTTAATTATTTTTGGTAAAAATAAATTTCTGAAAATAAAATCATAAGTAAACATAATAAATTTTAAATAACTTATTATTTAATTTTTAAAAATTCAGGGTCTTACATAGCACCCATTTGGATACCAACTCTGATTTTGCAGTATTACAAGTGTAGTCAACATGTACATTGCTCAAATTTGCTTGTGAACCTTGCAGAATTTGTGAGTTTGAACCTTCATATTGAGTCTTGGAACTCTCTACTCTTTCGTACCTATACCAACATAGTTTGACAGTATGCTCAAGTTTATCACACATTTGACAAACAGGTCTATCACTATTGAACATTCTAGTGCGCTGTTGTCTTTTATTGTTAAACATCTTTGATCCTTTAGTACCACCAAAGCTTAAGCCATCATCATTGTTAAGCATTTTTTACCCTTTAGTACCATCAAACCTTGAGTCATATTTAGAACTATTAAAAAATTGAATTCCAAACCTAGAATTGTTTTCAACAAATTGTCTATTCTCATTATAGAAATTTTTGCTACCTCTACTCCTATAGTCTTTTTTAAAGCCATCTCTAAAACCAACTATTGTGTTGTAGTTTTGAGAACAACCTGGTGCACTTTGTGCCAAATTTTTCTGTATGAATGATTTTGATTTTCTGAACCTCTCCAACAGATTTTTAGAAGTCAATAGTAAAGCCTCTAATTTTCCAACTGAAATATTCACTGGCTTGTCACTTCTGAGGTGATTACTAATCTATATTCTTCAGTTAACTCATTCAAAATGGTATTAATATGATCACTTTCACGCATTGATCTCCTACTGAGACTAAAGTATCAATTGTTCCTTTTAGAACTAACACATACTCATTTGTTGAATTTTCTATTTTAATACTACTCAATTTGTTTTTCAACTATATTATCTTTGCTCTAATTTATGAAGAGAAATGATCTTTTAACCTTTTTCCAAACTTCATATGAATAGATGTACCCTATCATTCGAGTAAGAAAAGGCTTGGTCATTGAAATAATAAGCCAAGATTTGAGCAACGCATCATGTCTCTTTCAAACAGCAAATTCTGGTGTTACTTTTTCCATCCATCAAGCCTTAATGGAATTTTCTTTCCTGTGATGTGATAAAGCAAATTGTGGCCTTTAATAATTGATTTTGCCTATTCTTTTCACTGTAAGAAGTTATCATCATCAAATTTCATAAAAATTGGGAAAGAAGTAAAATTTGCAGTTGTGTTTGACTGATTCACTAAGTTTTCAGCTCACTGATTGTTGTCTATCATTGAATTGAATAGAGACTAACTCTGATACCATGTAAGGTATCAAGCTCAAGTAAGAGAAGAAATAAGAGAAAAGAGTCTAAAGAGTGAAAGCAGAATGAAAAAGTTGGTTATGAATTGAGTTTTGGTAAAGTGAGTCAAAATTAGATTCATTGGTGCTTAGCTCTAACTACTTATAGCAGGAGAGTGCCAGTTGAAAACTAATCACAAACTAATCACAAACTAATTAACTACAACACAAATTTATTCTGTACCAATTCAATTTAACACTAACATTAACATCAACTAATTCTATCTGTCAGTTTTATCATTGTTATTGAAAATAGATACAAGCAATTGTTGTGGAAAATTGAGATTTTAATTATTCTTGAATTAAAATTGTAATAAGACTCATTTATTATGAGAATTATAAATTCAATAATTATTAAACTCTATTTTTTCACTTTTTCAATTTTTTCGCCTTAGATATTTTGTTTTTCTCTAAATACTATATGTGCTGGCATAAATATTTAAAGGAAATGTTAGGTGTTTTTTCTTATTTTTATTTTAATTTGTAGTTGAGCTAATACAAGTTAGTTCTTTTTTCTTTCTACTAAAATGTTCTCCCCCTATTATTATTTTCTAATTATTTAAGTCAATTTAAAACATATATTATTTGTAACCCATAAATTAACCCACTGTGTTTATCTAGTAAGTATTTCAAAGACACCTATAAAATTTCAAATAAAAGAATATAATGGTTAAAATTATTTTGAAAAAGGAGAAAAAAGTGATCTTCAATTCTGTATACAGTATTCAAGGAGAAAAAAAATACAGTAGTAGACATTTAGGAAAATAATCCTATATTTTGAAACATTGTTTTGATCAATTAATAATTAATTAATTAATTAAGGCGTTGAGTCCCTTAATATAAGTTTTCATATAATTACAATTTTTTATTTTATTTTTTGTATCATTCTTATACTTGTTGTAGGCATAAAGAGAATAACAATTAAAGTAATGTCAGGGAGATAATATATAAAATTATCTTATATAAATAACATTCATGATTATATATATAACATCTTTGATTATATATTTATTAATTATATAATTGTTCTAACAATAATTAATAAATATTAAATAAAATAACTTAAAATTTTTTGGACTGATGTTTTATTCTCCTCTTATATTATTACAACTTTATTACATATTACAAGAATGTATCTATATGACTTGACTTTTATTTATAGCTTGAGATATTGGTAATACACTAAACAAAGGAAAGACTAACAAACATTTTATTTTATTAATTCCATAAGGGATTTTGCAACACAATCTTTGCCTGCAATCCTTAAGAATTGAACATATATGCTTTTATCTTTCATCAAATCATCATGGTGCATGAATCACTTTTAGGATCTTGAGACAAAATAGTATCACCATTATCTCAAAATCTTCAAACTTTGATCCAGATTCTCCATTGATCGACCCATCATATATTACGTCCTTTTCATACAAAAAAATAAAATAAAATAAAGTTTAAATAAAATGGAATCAAACAAATAAAATAAGGTTAGCATTAAATGATAATCATATATACCTTGCAATTTAATGAAGGAACTTAGGCCGTACATATGTAGCACCACATTGACATTCTTGGTCTGCGCCAAATTGCACAAACCTGCTATTGTCTTTTAATTAGAATATATAATACAAATTACACCTAATTTAATTTTAATACATTAATATTATAAAATATTTTAGATAATTATCTAATCATATTTTTTAAGTATTAATTACCATTTATGAAATAAGTGAGAAAAATAGTTATTTTGTTGATATGAAAATATATATGGGAAAGTATGAGGAGCCAATAGAATATTTGTACAATGTGTACAATGGAGGTTTATGGAGTATTAGAGATATAACCATTAGTGTTACTTTTTTCCATCGGCTGAAACTTTTGGGATGAGTGGTATCATGATATGTTATTAGAGCGCTAGATTTGAAAGGTCAAGAGTTTGATCCTTGGTGAACCCCAAAATCAATTTAATCTTTTGGGAAGATGTTTATTATCCCTAGTACTCGGATGGTTATTCTAGATAGTATGAAGGATGTTCATTTTGTAACTCAATAACTCATTGTACACATTGTACAAATAGTCCATTGTTTCCCTAGCGGGATCCATAATGAAATGCACTTGTATGGTTTTTTTATATTAATTGTGCTTGAAAATTTAATTCAATTATTAAACAACATCAATAATTACAAAATTTATTTTGAGAAGAATTAGAATACAAAAGTGTGCCAGTGAATGGAATAATTAGGAAATATTGATATACCAGTAATTATATGTAAGTTGTTCACCCTTATAGCAAAATTTAATTCAAAAGTAAAGTATGAATCATGTATATGGCTCCTCTTATTTTAGTTTTTCATGAGAGTAACAAGAAATTATTTGTGATACTACTTGTTGCGTATAGCTAACAAATTAAAAGAAAATACATATGTAATGTTAAATTCTTTAGAATTAAATAGATGACTTCATTACCTGTTCAAGTATAACAACGAAAGTTTTGGTACTTTATTGATTTGATTTGATTTTGTCATGGTCGTTATTATCACCTCTCTATATGATGTTGAAAAATCATTAAAACTAAACAATGAATTTTGACATGGTATGGACAAGATAAAAGAGCCATTAACCCTAAAACCATTTAGAGAATACATAAGATTAACAAACTATATGATGTGTTAAATTTTTTCAATCATCCTATTTATAATGGTTTTGTGGAAAAAGAAGTGGTCATAATTCATGGCAAATATGGAAGGACAATAAACAGAAATTTAGAATTAATTTTTAAGTCAAAATTCATTAAACAAGAAGATTTTTTTTTTCATTAATGGTGCAACGACTTTTATAAAGTTTATTGTAAAAAATTAACAAATTGAAAATTAAAAATTAATTTCTTCTTTTACATTAAATTCCATTCCTTCATTGTAAATTTGTACAAAAATATTTTTTATTTTGCAAAGTTATCTTATTTTATATTTTTTTCATATGTTAAAATAATAGAGTAATATTAGATGTAATAAATGTATAATTATCTATGTTAGATGTATAAAAATATAGGTATTAAGTTAAATAGAATAACTTTAAATTATTATCTTTTTAATATTACCAATATTTATATTATTACATTCTATTGATCTTATTTTCTTTCTTGTTAAAATGTTCTATTAATTAATTTATTATTTTATTCACTCATGTTATATGAATAAATTATTTTGGTAATTAAATCCAACCAAATTAAGTGGTCAAATTTACATGAATCGCATATTTCATTTGTGTTTTCATCAGTTTTTTTTTATAAACACAAGTCAACTTTAAAAAATTTATTTTTAAGTTCTTTAAAAAACACTCTAACTTAAAAGTTATATACATAAGCACATGATATTTTTATATATTTAGAGGCCGGTCCATGTCGTCCCACTAAAAGAAGCTTGCATGCATTAAAAATTATTTATCAAATCAGTCACTATATATTTATACATATTATTTAACATATTTTTTAATTAAATAATTAGCCACCAAAATAATCAAACTTGTCATGGTAAAATAATCAAACATACAATATAGACGAATAAATAGAGTATTTACAAATGGTATAGTGAAATTATTTTATGAAATGCCAAAATATGTATTTATACTTAGTGATTGACTGATAGTTATTTTTTTATGTACACGTAATATAATTATTTATTTGTCAATCTAAAGTATTTTTTTTTTCAAAATCACAAAATCATTCACAACATATTTGTGTATATTTATTGTAACACCTTCACTATCAGAATGTCACGCTTCCGGCTGCGCCATTCTGATAGAAAGAAGCATTACGACTACTTTACATACTAGATAGTAAAATAGGAGCCTGTGACTCGACACCGTATCGCTGATTTTTTTGAAAACCGAAAATAAATACTTTTTCTTAAAAAAAAAACAAGCAGGCATAGATCTATATACAAAACTACTTACATAATATCTTATAATATAATATACATATAAAACATACAACTCCTATCCCTCTTACAAACTTGTAATAACAAAGACGAGGGAAGAAAATAATCTAATTAATACAATAATAAGTAAACCAAACACAGTATAACTCTCCTTAATGCTTCTTCATCCGGTTCCTGAAAAGGTAAAGCTGTAGGGGGTGAGAACCTAACCACACGGTCTCACCACGGAGTTTCAAAGTTGTCATAAGAAGATATTTAATAAGAAAATTTTTTTCAAGTTCAGTGATTATCATTGCCTTATGAATCTTTTAAAAACCAATAGGTAATCGTTCAAAACTTTTTCAAAGAAACAATGTTTAATCTTTCAGAAATCTGAAACCTTTCCTTTCTTATAAGAAAATCTCAATCAAAAACCAAGCACGCAATCAAACAACACAATCATTAATTCAGCACCAAAATTTATTCTCAAATGTAGCACGCCAGGACAAACATTGGCAAGACAGACAAGGAAAGCACAGGTAGGTAGCAGTTACAGCAAATAGTTCAAGTAGTAGTTAAGAACAGTTTAGCAGTTAGGCAAACCAAAACAAGTTCAAACCCAAGCAAAGCATACAAATGCATATGATGCATGCTTGTCCTATGGCTGATGAGGCTCATCTGTCGGTTATCCAGCCAACACGACAAGTCTGAATTGTCCTTAGACTGTCCCCCGACGTGCATCCCCAAGAGTCTATGCATAACTTTTTCTCAAATAATCAATATTGCTCAATGGGGGTAACATTCCCAGAAATTTATATAGTGCCCAGTTGTAACACCGTAACTACCAAAGCTCACGCTTCCGGCTGCGCAACTCTGATAGCTCGGACATTACGACGACACTTATACTATTTAATACTAAAATATGAGCCTGTTTAAAAACTTTAAACCGCAATACCATTCCCAAAAATACTTTCGCCATACAACGTACGTCCATACATACCATACAACTTACAGAAACTCATAAAGAGTACATCCATATATATATACATACATATATATAAATAATATTACAAACATTATCCAGTACAATTCCTATCCCTCTCGCAGAATATATCAAGATAAGGGCGAGGGTACAAAAATAATAATCTAAAGCAATACAGAGCATCTCAATAACAAATAATTAAACTCTTCATAACTTCTGCGCCCAAATCCTGAAAGGGGAAAAATGTAGGGGGTGAGAACATCATCCTCGAAAGGGTTCTCAGTAGAGGGTTTTTGGGAATTACTGTAATAGGATACATGAAGATAAACCGTACCAGTGATTAATAACCATCTTATGCCTCTTTTCAAAAACAACAGTTTACAATAAAAGTGAAGTCAGAAATCTTTTCTAAAAGAGGAACTATTCAATTCTCAAAACATCAAAGCATTTCAAAAAGGTTTATCTATACTGAACGAAAATAACCTTTCATATCTTATTCCAAACCAGAACCGCAAAATCGAAATCAACCATCGGTCCATCTCATTCAACCACGGCCCTAGGCCCAAACAATCCAACCACAACCAATCCACCACGATCCAACAGAATTCCAGATGCAAACACAAGTAGGAAGATGCAAACACAAACAAACAGTTATTGCAAGTAGAACAATTAGCAGTTAATCACATAGGCAAACCAAGTACAATATGCATACCCAAACAATGTCACATAGATGCATATGATGCATACCTGTCCCTAGTGGCTGATGATATCATCTGTCGGTTATAGAGCCAACCCGACAAGTCCTGGTAGCTAACCATTGGACTGTCCCTCTGTCGCGCATCCCCAACTCGAGTTATACTCATCATAAACTTGATCATAAACATGATCCATATCCATCACCCTCACTGGTGAATATTTCAGGGGCGAGCTCATCCGGGACTTTCACAGTGCCCGGCCACACTTACGACATAGGGTCAATAGAGTATCAAGTCTCAACCTGGAGCACGTAGTGGCTAGCCACTGCTACTACCCAGGGAAACTCGTATCTCAGATAGTGGAAGTGCAAACATCACAACTTATCAGTATCTCAGCATAAATGCTTTCATTCTCAATCATGGATCAACATCCATCTCAGCCATCCGGCTCACGGTCCAATCCAGAACCAACCAATATTAATAATCACACACAGCCATTCCGGCTCACGGTTCAATCCAGAACCAGCCAATATTCATATCATTCAAAGCCATTTCTGGCTCACAACAAAACAGCACTTCCACATTCAAAATCATCAAATTCATGAAATCGGCATTTAAGCCATAAATCATTTTCTCTATTCATTTCACTTTGAAATCAAGTTTCAACTCTTTTCAGCCTTGGCTTTAGAAATCTCGTTTCTCAAATCATCTCAGACTCATAAGCCACTTTTACTCAAAGTAAGTTCCCAAAAAATCAACTCATTTAAAACGGAACCGGTTCATTTGAATCAAACCACTTTCAGGTTTCTTTTTGGAACCCCTTTTTTTTCAATTCTTCCAAAATGCCTCAAACTTAATTACTCAATCAAAAGTCTAGATTCCTTTGAAATCACTAAAAGCTCCTTTTTATATTGAAATCAATACTAGAGCATTATTCTTTCCTTCAGTGATTCAAACGGTTAAAATAGTTCATTTCTAAATAAGTCAAACTCAAGGCATAAAGTTCACTAAATAATTTAAGCTTGAAAACACCAATATTCTCTTAATAAATCAAATAATACAACTTCTCAAATCCAACCCTTTTCAAATAACTTTTCAAACAAGGCTAGGATTTCGTAGAAATTTCGGCAGCACCTCCCCTAAAACTTGGACTTTTGCCACCCGGTTCGGGTCCCAACTAAACCATTTCCATTCCTTTTCAACAGCTCAAAACCAGAAATCAATTTAAAGCAAGCCAAATCCAACAATCGCCTCAGTGGCGTATCTCAAGGATACCATTTCAAAATTAACTCAATATCAATCGATATAACTCATTTCCAAAGCTTTAAAGAAACGGTTCAATAACAAATCATTTGTCCAAAACCAAATCAATTAAAATAAACCAGGCTGAATTCAAAAGTGCATTTGACTTTTCACATCATTGAAATAATTGACTCAATTCAAACCAATCCTCAACGGTTTAAACTCAAATTTCAAATCTTTAAAGAATCAACTTCAAAATATTATATTTCACAAATCCGCACAACAATTCAGCCAAACCAACAATCCATAATCATTCGAGTCAATCAAATAATACATAAGGCAGATACAATCACCAAATACATAATATCTCACATTGGTATCCATATGTAATAATTCCAATATACAAAACATAGTTTTTGGAAAGCGCCCCTACCTCAAAACGCCAATTCCATAACCCAAACGCGTCACATAATCCTTTCTGCCTCGACCCGAGATCAACAATCAAAATCACGGCAGCTAAAACCTCGGTTCCAAGCCACTTTCGCAACAGTCTCAACAACTCTAATCGCAACAGACAACAACCGAAACTCAATCGTATAGTAATTAACACCACAAACCTCAGCGTAAAATAACATAATAGTAGCTAAAGGGCTTTCAAATCGAAACGCTTACCGAACTGAAGGAGGAACGGTTGAACCGAAACAGCGGCGGTCTTCGGGCCGGCTCGGCAGCAGCCCGACAGCCACCGCAAGCGGCTGCGACGACAAATTCCGATCACGACATCTGAAACCAACACGCGGCGACTATAGTATTCCCGGAATTCAAAAAGGACAGAAACCACAATTAAAACCCTTACCGGCAACCTTTTCCGGCGACGGCAGCAGTAGGCAGAAGCTCCGGCGGTGGTCCCTAACGTCACAAAACCACTCCTGGCGGTCGGAATCACAGAGATGCAGCTCCCTTCTCCGGCAGCGCCACCTGCGGCGGCCTGAACCCCCTTTTGCTGGCGGCGGTTTGGGCTTACCATCATCAGCAGCAGCGAGCTCGAATGGTGGCAGTGGCGTTCGGGTCAGATTCCTGAACCCAGAAGTGGGAGCAGATTTTGGCGGCGGGAGGAGGCACGAACAACGGCGGCGCTCAAGAGCTCCGGCGAGGATGCGTTCTGCCTCATCGCTCTTCTTCCTCTCGCGTGCAGTGGAAGCATCTTCGGCCCGGGTTTGGTGGTGGCGACACCCTCAGCTGCGGTGACACACGTCAATGGCAGCTCGACGGCGGTGGGAAGGAGCGGCGAGTCCCTCTCCGTGCGACGCCGACTCCACGCTTTCTCTCTCCCTCTCGGTCTCGCGCTTCCCTCTGTTCGCGATGAGGATGAGCAGCAACTGACGGCGAGGCACGGCGGTTGGACAGCGGCACGAAGCTTCAGTGACAGCGATGACGCGACGGCGGCGGTGGAGCCCAGCACGCCGGCGCGAATCTCCTTCCTCTCCTCCTCAGATCTCTTTCTTTCTTTCTTTGTTTTCTGTTTCTTTCAGGGAACACAAGGGAAACTCAGCTTGTGTTGCCGCTGCTGAGAGAAAGGAAAGGTTGGGGGTGTGGCTATAGGGAACCGGGTCATGGGTTAGGGTTTTAGGGTTAGGGTTTCATTTTCAAAAATTAGGGTTAGGGACATTTTAGTAATTTCACATAAAATTGGGAATAATATAGTAATTGAAACCCAAATTAAATCTAACACTATTTGTACATAGAAAATACTATTTGCTCATCAATTTCACAAATTATTTTCAATAAAATGCCCAAATCCAAAAATTAGAAATAATATACTTAATTTCTTCATTTTCCAAAATAGCAATAATAATATTTAAAATATTACTTATCTAATCCAAATTATATAAAATCCTTATTATTTCATAACTATCAACTTTATACTTTAAATATAGAAAATAATCCAATAATTATAAAATTGGATAATAATCATAACTTATCTCAAATCCAATAAATCAAAACTTGCCTTAATTATCTATAATAAAATAATCTCTGAAATTAAGGCTATAAATAACTGTAGGATTTGAGACTTGCTCATAATAAGACTTTTCAAAGATTCTGGGTCTTACACCGGTCACACTTACGTCATAGGGTCAACAGAGTATCGAGTTTTCAACCTGGTACACATGGTGGCAAGCCATGGTACTTTATCCAGGGAACCTCGTATCTCAGATAATTCAAATTCATAGGCCAAATGAATAATTCAAAGATCATATTTCAACATTCTCAAACCATATCTTAACATTCTCATCATTCTCAACATCATCATCATTCATCAATCTAAATCTCATTCCCAAATTCGTTCAGAAATCATATTTCAAAGTCAGTTCTTATCATCTTTCTTTCCGTTTCATTAATCAACAATCTCAGTCCAAAACATAATTCTTTCTTTTCTAAATAAATCAATCTTAAAACATATAACGTTTAAAAACTAAATCTTTTTAAATAGTTACTCCAGGCGAAACTTCCAATTTTATAAAATTTCGACAGCATCTCCCCTAAAACTCGGACACTGCCACCCTTTTCGGGTCCCATCCAAATATTTCTCATCCATTCCCAAATCTCAAACATTTTTCCAAAATTCAACTAGTTCCAAATATCAAATTATTTTCAAATCGAACCAATTCCAATAATAAAACTCTTTTTAAAATCAAACCAATTCAAATATTAAATAATTTATAAATCAGACCAACTCAAAATCAAACTGCTTTAACTCCCAACCAAGAAAAACCACTTTTCATAATAATCAAATAAATAACTTTTCAAACCCATTTCTTATCAACAACCATACATCACTCAAGCAATCAAACAACCACATGCACAAGACATACATAATCACAGAAATATATTTTTGCATTAATATCTATTTATAACAACTCTGTAATATAAAGTAAATTTTAAGAAAAACTCCTACCTCGAATAATCAAAACTCATAAACTAAACACATCAAGAAACCCTTTCTTTTCGGTCCGGAATCAGTGGCAGCTGCAGCCTCAGTTCCAAACCGCTTACGCAGCAACCACAACAACTCTAATCACACCAGAAAATCATTTTAAACACAGAAATTAATTCACTTACATTAATCTGCTAAACTCATCAGGTATTCAATCCCAAAATATTTTAACTAAGAAAAATAATCTCCTACCTCGATTAGCCGAGTTTGCATAAACCTATTGTAACAACTCCCTTTCCTTTCAAACCGCTTTAACTCCCAACCAAGAAAAACCACTTCATAATAATCAAATAAATAACTTTTCAAACCCATTTCTTATCAACAACCATACATCACTCAAGCAATCAAACAACCACATCCACAAGACATACATAATCACAGAAATATATTTTTGCATTAATATCTATTTATAACAACTCTGTAATATAAAGTAAATTTTAAGAAAACCTCCTACCTCGAATAATCGAAACTCATAAACTAAACGCATCAAGAAACCCTTTCTTTTCGGTCCGGAATCAGTGGCAGTTGCAGCCTCAGTTCCAAACCACTTACGCAGCAATCACAACAACTCTAATCACACCAGAAAATCATTTTAAACACAGAAATTAATTCACTTACATTAATCTACTAAACTCATCAGGTATTCAATCCCAAAATATTTTAACTAAGAAAAATAATCCCCTACCTTGATTAGCTGAGTTTGCATAAACCTATTGTAACAACTCCCTTTCCTTTTAATTCATGGCAGCCACTTCGACTGCCTTTTCCAGCAACAGCGACGATGGAACAACACCACGAGGCAGCTACAAAATGGCAACAGTGGCAAATCTAATAATCTACTGTGGTTTAAGGCTGAGTAAGGATACAAAGGAACATTTATGTAAAGTAGGACAGAGTTAATTAATGAAACATTATAGTGAGACAAAGCGCGACAGAATAACCTTAGCAGAGGAACAAAAGACTGGAATTGCAGCAGCTCCTGTGACCCTCACCGGGAAGGACAGAACCGACGGTAACTTCAAGGGGGCTGAGATAGCAAACCCTAAGAAACAGAAGTGGAATTTTGGAGTAGCAGCAGCGGCGGATCTGGCGGTGGTTCAGATGAAGGCGACGCCGGTGACTGAGCACGGCGGCTGGACTGGTCGCGGCCTTCTGGTTCTCTCTCTCTCACCTGGGGATCCTCTCTCTGCCCGTCGCTCTGCTTGACGGCGACGGACTCCGAGGCGGTGGCAGCGTCACGCGCAGCAGCAATCCATGATGACGATGATGGCGGCGCTGGCTTCATGGCGAGAAGGACGGCAGCGACGGATTTCACGACAGAGACAGTCGGAACCCTCGAAGACGACGACAGGCGCGACGCAGTAGTGGTTCGCGAGGCGTGGTGCAGCGGCCGCGAGCTTCATCCGCCGCGAGGAAGGTTGAACAGCGTTGTGTTTCTTTTTCTCTGGCTCCATCCTCCGCGTTGGTGCTAACAGCGATGGCGGCGAGCAGCCCGGGCCACCAGCGCTGGCCGTCCCCCCTCTCCTCTCTTCCCTAAGGTTTCTGTTTGATTCTTGGAAGGAAGTGAAAGGGGAAATTAGGGTTAGAGTGATATTTTGGGGATTTAGGGTTTTGGTAAAAATTAGGTATAGGGATAATTTGGAAATTTTAATAAAATTAGGGGTATAGAGTATTAATTAAAAATCTAATTTAAATATAGGAAATTATTCAATAATTATAATATTAAGTAAAATTTTTAATTTAATTGTCAAAACTTGATTTAATTATTTTTAATAAAATAATTTTTAAAAATAAAGTCTTTAATGAATAAACAAATTAAAATTAACTCATGATAATATTTTTTTAAAAATTATGGGTCTTACATCTATACACATACTTCACATCTTTTTTACAAAAGAATATGTCACTAGAATAATTAAATTTTTTATAACAACATAATTAATTTTTTTCGTTAACACCAAATATATTTTTATACCATGCTAATTATTTACAAAATTAATTGATTTGTTTTAGGAAAAAAATCTATCAGATATTTCATTAATTACATTTGAAATTTTATTTAAAAATTTTATTTTGCTCTTATAATTCTTCCACATTTACCAAGAATTATGTCAAGTTATTTGTACCAAAAGCATTATAATACTATTAAAATATGAATTATTCTCCACATTTAAGCAATTTTAACATCCAAATTTATCCAAGTGATTTAGAGTCACGCGCTTCTTCTTCTTCTTCTTCTTCTTCTTCTTCTTCTTCTTCTTCTTCTTCTTCTTCTTCTTCTTCTTCTTCTTCTTCACACCAACACCACCACCACTACCACCACCACCACCACCACCTCCTCCTCCTCCTCCTCCTCCTTTTTTCATTGGGATTTCTTCTCCTCCTTCTTTTTCATCCTTCTCCTCCATCATCTTCTTCTTATACATATCGTTGTTATCATTATTGTCGTTATTGTTATTGTTGAATTTTTTTATGTTGATATTATTTGATCCAAAATTGATTTTAGATGTGTTTTTGTTCACGATTAACTCTTGTTCGTGTGCTTATTTTCGAACTGAGTTTATGTGTCGCAATCATTATGTAATTTCAGTTCGTTTCTGAGTTAATTATGTCGCAATTGTTATGTATTTTCAGTTCATTTCTGAGTTAATTGTGTCGCAATCTATTATACAATTTTGGTTCATTTCTGAGTTAATTGTGTTGCATTGATTATATAATTTCAGTTCATCTCTGAGTGAATTAAGGTGCATTTGGACTCGATGTCCTGCACAATTCAAAACTCTTTCTCCTCCTCTTCTTTTTCTCATAGTTCTTCTTGTTTTATTCTCTTAAGAGGAATAAAGCCAAGAAAAGAGAAGAAAATATCAAACAAAAAAGAAAAAAACATATTAATGACGTTGTCTGATCCAAAATTGATTTTGGATGTGTTTTTGTTCACGATTCAGTCTTGTTTATGTGCTTATTTTCAAACTGAGTTTATATGTCGCAATCATTATGTAATTTCAATTCATTTCTGAGTTAATTATGTCGCAATTGTTATGTAATTTTGATTCATTTCTGAGTTAATTGTGTCGCAATCCATTATATAATTTTGATTCATTTTTGAGTTAATTGTGTCGTAATCATTATATAATTTCAGTTTATTTCTGAGTTAATTAAGGTTAATTTGGACTCGTTGTCTTGCACAATTCAAAACTCTTTCTCCTCTTTTACCTTAACTTCTACTACTTCTTCTTCTTCTTTCTCATCCTTTTCTTCTTCATCATCTCATTCTTTTTTCATTTTCTTATAGTTCTTCTTGTTTTACTCTCTTAAGAGGAATAAAACCATGAAAAAGAGAAGAAAATATCAAACAACAAAGAAGAAGAAACATATTAATGACGTTGTCTGATCCAAAATTAATTTTGGATGCATTTTTGTTCATGATTCAGTCTTGTTTATGTGCTTGTTTTCGAATTGAGTTTATGTGTCACAATCATTATGTAATTTCGGTTCATTTTTGAGTTAATTATGTCACAATTGTTATGTAATTTCGGTTCATTTTTGAGTTAATTGTGTCACAATTCACTATGTAAGTTTTGGTTCATTTTTGAGTGAATTAAGGTGCATTTAACTCATTGTCCTGCACAATTCAAAACTCTTTCTTCTCACCTTCTACTACAATAAAAGCAATAACAGTAGCAACAAAAGAATGACGATGAGGAGAAAATATAACACCCTACCATACAGAGCTTTACACTTAAGTCGTAAAACAGAGGTGGTGTGGTATTACGAGTTCTAATA
>NC_029774.3:49118239-49128157 GCF_000817695.3 Arachis duranensis
GTTGGCCGGAGAATATTTACATACATATATACATGACCCGAAGTCTAGAATACAAACATAAAATCCTAGTTCTCCATAAACCTCTAAGAGGTACAAAATATAACAAGTATATATAAAAGGAGAGTCTATACACATGTAGCAGAATACCAAAAGTAAAACCCCAAAATGAATCCACTTCGCTACAAAAAACTCCAGACACCTACCGAGGTGCCTCTCAACCTACATCTGAAAAATAACAACATAGTATGAGATGAGAACTGGAGGTTCTCAACATGGTAAAGGTGCCACGCACATAAGATATAAGGTCCTAGAAATGCCAGAGGCAATCCTAGAATGCCGACACTCAGATTATAAAGCCTAAAGTACTAAAAACAGAAACCTTAAATGGGTGGTCTTCTAAGGATATCTGAGCCTAGTTTAAGCTTAACCTTAACAATCAGTCTTCTCATCTTTCCACCGTTCCTCTATCTCTAGTGAATTTGCATAGACAGACAAGCAGACAAAGGCAAACACAAGTATAATACAAGTAATTCAGATATCAAGTATAACAATTAGCATATTATAATAAATTTGGCATTCTCAATTAATGCACAACAAACAAGCAAATAATATGCACATGATATATGCCTGTCCTATGGCTGATGATATCATCCGTCGGTTATATTGCAAACCCGATACGTCCTAGCCTGGTAGCTAACCATGGACTAAAACACCCATCGCAGAGCAAGTGGGCTTGAGCTACAACCCCCTTGCTACTACCCGCTCAATCCAAAGACAGTAGAATAACCACTACTGCGGCTACTACCCAGGTGGGTGTTTAAAAGCTCAACATGGAGCGAGTGGAATAACCACTACTGCCGCTATTACCCAGGCATCACAATCTCTGACCTAGAGCAAGCGGGATGAACCATCATCCTTGCTACTGCCCAGGGTTTCAAACATACATTCAATCAGCTTAAATCAATCATCATTATTATCAAGTCTCAAACATTAACCAGAAGCAAGCGAGACGAACTACCATCCTTGCCAGTACCTTACTACCTAGGTATCTCATCCAAAATTTATAATTAACTTAATTTTCATACTTCTTCTTCCTCATCTCATACCCGGAGCAAGTGGACCTCGTCACTGCCTACTACCCAGGGCTGTAATCACATTTATTTACGAATCAGCCATCCCGTTAAACTTTTCAACTTACATCACCCCTTTATAATCTTTCTTCACTCACAAGTTATTATCCTCTCAATATTCAACTACCTTCCTATGATTAATTTTAAGACTTAATACACTGAGGAGTAAAAATAGAGGTTTTAGAAGTTTAAAACTAGGCTTTACAACATAAAACTTACTTTGCTGAAAACAGGGTCACGCATACTCGTGGACCACGTGTACGCGTGGGAGTGCATTTCTGAAAGGTCACGCGTACGCTGGGGATACAAATTTCTATGCTCACATACACAAGTACCTTGCTCGCGTACATGAGATACCCAACCCGAATAGGTTAGTTACGTCGCGTGCAGTGATCACATACGCGAATTATGCAGAACAATAAAAATGCTGAATGCTGCAGAATTTTCAACTTTGCACTCCAAACTTTCAACAAGCATAATTTTTTTTATTTTAAAACATTTTTCATCCGTTATTCGAGACGGAAAATTGACTTACAAAATGTGGTTATACTTTTAAGAGCAGAAATGCCGACAATAGCCTTTGAATGGCAGCTTTGTCTGACAAAACCCATGCTTTGAGAAAAATATTACACGTACATCCAATTATATATTGTAATATCAATATAAAATAATTATTTTTCACACTTATCACGTGAATAGTGAATTAATACCCTAAAGTTGGATATTATTGAATAATTATATATAGTAATATTTTACTATTTCATTGCATTAAATTAAGGAGACCACTTTAATAAACACACTTAAAATATCTTTTTTTAAAGACGTTTATATGTGTCATGTTATTATTGGATATTTTTATTAAACCGGTTAATAATTTATTTTTTAATAAACTAGAACAAAATCGGTTTATTATAGTAACAATAATAAATCCAATTGTCTGCATTATAATTATTAGACCCGATTTGATTCGATCGAATTATACAATCTAAACTAAATATCTTTAAATTTTTTGATCAAAAGATAAATATATCCCTAATTTTTTGTTTTGCGGACATTTAAATCCCTGAAAATTTAAAAATACAATTAAATTCCTAAAAAAATTGAATTTATTGTACGTTATGGTACGTGCTAAGTTTCTAAATTAAATTGTGAGATATACCAATTTTGATGATCCTTTACTCATAAGCTTATTTTGTGACTGAATTCATTTTGTTTGGAATTTATTTTATTTTATTTTTTGCATGCGAATGAAGTAATATATGATGGGTATATTAATAGAGAATGTTGGATCTGAGTTCGAAGATTTTGAGACAGTGATGATACTATTTTGCTTCAAGATCCTAAAGAAGATTCATGCATGATGATTTGATAAAAAGATTTAGAAAAACCATATATTTTCGCTAACGAGTGTAAATTTTAATTTATTGTACGTGAAGATTGTGTTGTATATAGAATTAAATAAAATATTTTTTAGTCTTTTCTTTGCTAATATGTAATATCAATATCTCAAGCTATAAATAAAAAAGTCAAGTCATATAGATATATTATTCTTGTAGTATGTATTGAAGTTAACAAAAAATAATAAAAATATACAATGAAGAAGTGGAACTTAATGAAATTATTAGACTTGAATATTTATTCTAAATTTTCCATATTTGTTCTTTCATATAGATACATTCTTTGTATGAGAAATGCATGTAGATATGAAAAAAATCTTTGCCTAAATCATAGAAAAATTTCTTTTTCCATTCTTGAACCATATGTTCATCATCAGCTAATAAAGAGGCTGTCCAGTTTTATCTAAATACTTAAAATAAATTTTATTTTTATTTTTATTATTTAAATTTAATTTTATATTTAATTTCATTCGTATATTTTTATACATTTATTTATTTTTATTCCTTCTTTCCTCCAATGATTCCGCCACCACCATCACAGCTAGCAATGCCACCACTACTGCTACCATTGCTATTGTTACCAACGCCACCATCACCACATTTATCTTAATCAAAAGATAAATTTTATTGGAAGAAAGGGATGGATCTGCAAAAGGTAATACTTGAGATAGTAAATTGCAAGCACTCCTTCAACCTAAGACATCTTGAATTCAAAAGAAAAGCATAAGTCATGTACATTGCTCCAGCTATTTTAGTTTTTAATGAAAGTGACAAGAAACTATTTATAATACAACATGTGTATAGCAAAACAAATTAAAAGAAAATATAATTACCTCTTTAAGAATAATAATAAAAGGTTTTGGTATTTTATTGACTTGATTTGATATTATCGTGGTTGTTATGATCACCATCTCTGTATATGATGTTAAAAAACCATCGAAATTAAGCAATGATTTTTGGCATGGCATTAGCAAGGGAAAGGAGCCATTATTAGCCCTAACACTATTTAGAGAATACATAAGATTAACAAATAATATGATATCTTAAAGTTTTCAATCATCCTATTTATAATGGTTCTACAGAATAAAAGTTGACATTATTCCAGGTAAATATGAAAGGACAATAAACAAAATTTTAGAATAAATTTTCAAGTCAAAATGCATTAAATAAGATGATTTTCTTTATTATTGGGGCAACGACTTCTATAAAGTTTATTGTAAAAAATAAACAAATTGAATAATAGTAATTAATGTCTTGCTTTATATTAAATTCCACCCTTTATATTATATATTAGTATTATTGCATTCTACCATCATAAAAAAAAGTGTTTCTTTTCTCTTGCTTAAAAGTTCAATACTAAATACTTATTTAGGTTAATTTCTAAGAAAATATTTTTTTTGAGTTATCTTTTTTTTAATTTTTTAGAAAAGTAAAAATAATTTTATATTTAAATATCTCATACAAAAAGATATTTTTATCTATCAATTATATTTTAGTACAATAATATAAAAGTACTTTTTGTTTATTTATTATGTAAAATATAATACCCTACCACACAGAACTTTACACATAAGTCGTAAAGGTGAAGTGGTGAGATATTACGACCTCTAAAAGTAAAATATATACATAATAATAGTTGAAAAAAATTTTATAACGAGGAGCCTTTAAATAAAAATTTAAAACAAAAATCATAACGCTCACGTAAAATGAAAAACTTGGGTACAAAGAAGCGTAAGATATATATGTGAATAATAAAAAGGAAGTATCAAAAGATACAAAATATTCAAGACCCACGCTCAACCTGCGAAGCCAAGGATGGCCAAAAAATATTTACATAAGCATATACAAGACAAACCCAAAAGGCCCAAAAGACAGCTTACAGAACGTGTTTTTCCAAATCAACCTCTTAAAGGGACATAACATAATATATACAATGGAAATATAATTATATATATATATATCAAAAATACAAAATAGAAACTCATAAGGCAAGAGTTCTTCGCTTCAGAAACTTCCAAAATGCCTCAGCGAGGTGCCTCATGTTCTGCCTCTAAAAACCACAAATATTGTATGGAGTGAGAACCAGAGGTTCTCAGCATGGTAACGGTTCCCACATAACTAACATATAATATCCCAAAAAATCCATAAGTAGGGTAGTTCTCTAAGGTTCTAAGACTTAGTCAGACTCTAACTAAAACCCTCAATCCCTTACCTTCCTCCAATCCTCCAAACTCCAGTGAAACCACACAGACTGTAACACCCTAACTGTTAGCACGTCATGATCGTACTAAAGATAAGGTGTTACTAATCTATTTTTCTTATTTACTATTTAATATTGAGCCTTTAATTCGATATCGCGTCTCAATTTTTAAGAAAAATGCCTGAAAAGTTTTGTTTCTATTAATTAAAATCAAATATCAAAGATCCCCAAGCAATTCTAATCACATAATTATTAATAATAATAAATATTATACAAAAGAAATCAAAGGAATTCAGATACAATTCATATCCCTCTGTATAAAATAAAATCTTAAATAACAAAGGCGGGGGAATTCTATGAAAACAACTCAACCCTTAACTTAACTCAAATAAAACTAATAACCATCCGCAGCTTCAAGCTGAGCCTTCGAACCTGTGTCACTGAAAGGGTGAAAGATTTTGGGGTGAGAACAAACCACACGTTCTCAGTAGCCAGTAGGGAACGGAAATGCCATAAAAGTAGATATTAAAATGCAAATAATCCATTTACTCAAGAGAACTATATTTTTACCAACCCCTGAAAATACTTTTAAATTTTACTTTAGATAACTAAATACTTTCTTTTAAATTTCCGAGCTTAAGACAAATCTCAATCACAACCTCAGTTCTCAGTTACCTCAATACACAAACAAATAGCAATAAGACAAACAGCACAATCACAGAGTGACAAGATAAGCAAACACAATCAAATGCAATTGTGCAAACAATGATGATGCATGTCTAGTCCTATCGCAGGTAATGAGCTCATTTGTCGGTTTTGACCGCACTCGACGCAATTCGACTCGCAAGTCAGATAAGGCATTCCAGCGGCATAACCTCTGTAAGGTTTCAACCTCTTGCAAGCGCTGATTCTCCAGCTAAAGTATGCCGAACATGACCTCTGCAAGTACTTGCAGGCGCTGATTCTCCAGCTGAAGCATGTGTCACTTTCTCCTGGAAGCCATTCCATACACACGGGCGTCCCCGCACAATGATACACATATAAAGCCCACAGCTTAACATTTTCCCATCAGCACCATAACCATTTACTTTCCGTCACCCTCTCGTGACCTTTTAAACATTTCATAATCACACGTGCCATGTTCTTTTCTCATTCTTTCAGGTTTCCAACCAAACCATTTCTAATTCTCAAAAAAACCATTTTTGATAACTCAAACGAATCAAATTCAGTACTAAAAACCTATTTTCAATTCTCACAGATTACTTCTGATAAACTAGTAGGTCAAGTCCAATATCCAAAGTATTTATAAATCTGAAAATCTAACTGGTTCCAATGTGAAAATCTTTTCTAACTCTCAATTTATTACTAATAAAACAAATTTTCAATACAAAATATATTTCTCAATATGAGTAAATATGTAAATAAAATGTTTTCCACTATAAAATCATGTTTCAAGATAAATTTATAAATCAGATTTTCGAAATAAAACCATTTTTTGGTTAATTTTACATAAAATTGGGTAGAATCTCCTCTTAAAAATTGGACTTCACCACTCATGCGGGCTCCCTCAAATTCATCACTTTCCAAACCAAACTCAAATCTAACTCCATTCAACGATTATCAATACGACAGTTTCTTCAATAATTAACTCATCATATTACAATTTAACAAGTAACACTAATTTCACCTTTTACAGCCACAACTCAACTAATTCATCATAATCACACAAAATCAGGATTTTAACAACTCCATCAAAATCAGAAAACCAATATCAATCACAAAACCAATATCAATCACAACTTCAATTCAAACTCATCATTCAGTCATTCCAAGCAATCATAAATTATTTGCAAATATCCACTAGGCTTTCGTGGCATTCATAATTTAAAACAGTTAATTTCAAAAGAAAACCCCTACCTTCGTATGAAATCAAAATTATCAAAAGCTCCAGAAAAACTTTCTGACCGAGCTGCTGAAGGAGAAAGCGTCAGAATCGTCTGTGCTTCCTAAAACTCCAGTTAACCGACCTCAAAGAGAAGATGAGCTACGTCACTAGTAACTTCTACCGGACAAAGATAATGTTAATGTGTAGAGAAAAAAGATACAAACGCTTTTATCAGATTAAATTTTTTATCGAAGTTACGAATCATAAGAAATCAAACTCAAAAGGGGTAAGGTTCCATGGTTTATGATTCCTCTCACTCACGGCTTACTTTCTCTTTTTCTTTCAAGGTTGGTTCGGTGATGCATGAAGGAAAAGAAAGTATGATTAGTGAAAAAGGATTTGTGGTAGTAAGGTTTATTAGGTGTCATTAGTTATTAAATGAATGTAACATGCGTCATGGTTGCATAGATATATGCATACATATAAGCCACGACCTTTATTTCTCTTTTTCTTTCTAACAAATTCGGCTATAATAAATAAAAGTGATAAAAGAAAATGATGCTAATGAATGATAGTTTGTAGTGTGAAAGTATTATTAGGTGTCATGAGTATATATAAGTATAATAGCATGCAAGCCATATATTTAAATTAAATTTCAATAATTATAAAATTTTATTTAATTATTTTTGTTAAAAATAGATTTTTTAAAAACAAAATCTCAATATAATATGATAACTTATAAATAATTAATTACTTAATTTTTAAAAATCTAAGATGTTATATCCTACCTAATTAAAACAGGTTTAAACTCCAACTGAAAAAATAAGGTCCTCGAAGAGAAGTACAGAAAAAATCAAAGATAATATTTGAAAGAGGACAGGTAGGCAATTAAATTTACGGATAAATGGAGGTAATACTAATGATTTATGTATATGAGAGTACTAACGGGTTAACATAGACGAAATAAAAGTAATAAGTAAACGTAAATCATGGGGTTTGGGAACGTTAGAAGTTAAGTTTTAGGGGTTACTTTGTTTCAACATATAATTCTTATTCGTACCAACGTGGTTTGATGTCAACTCTTCCTTGATTGTTTGCAGTGAAATTCTTTGTTTCGAACTTACTTTTTAAGATGTGCTTTGAATTACTTCTGACCATATCTTGTCATTCATAAGATATGATTTCTTTCACATTTGAACAAAACTAAACGTGCTAAACTTTTCTGTTTCTTTTTTTTTATGTTTCTGAAAGTGAAGTTGATGCAAATCTTTTCTATCTTATATCAATTTTCGAGAACGAAAATTTTTATAAGTGGGGTAGGATGTAAGACACCAGATTTGGATAATTAAATAATAAATTATTTATGATTTTTTTATTTATTCGAAAGCATATTTTAAGGAATTTTTGTATTAATTGAGTACTTTTAATTATTAATTTAAAGCTTTAGTGATTTAAAAACAATGAGAATTTTATATGCACTAATTTGAATAATTAGACTTTGAACTTTATTTTATAATTTAAAAAAAATTAATTTGATTATTTCTAATTATTGAATTAGAGTCTTTATTTGAAAAATAAATTGTAAGTTGATAATTAAATAGTATTTTCATAGATATTATTATTTGATTAAATTTGATTTCAAATTATTACTCTATTACCTTTAATTTTATTAAAATTAGTAAATTATCTAAAATACCCAATCTCAAACACAAAACCCAAAATTCCCAATTTCAAATCGTAAAGTCACTAACCCTAATCCCTTCTACCAAACCCACACATACACACACACGTAACCCTCCTTCACACCCGTTCATCCCCAAATGAGCCACGTTCACTCCCACCGTTACTCACCAACGCTATTCCCTACCCTTCTAAGATTCACCACATACCACACACAACCAATAAACAAGCATGTACACAGACACATACTTAGAGAGATCCGAGAGTGTGAGCTGACGATTGGAGGTAGAGGAGAGGCGAGGGGCTATCCTGCACCGGCGTCGCACCTCACCGTTGTGAAGCCACGCATTTTCGTCTCCCCACCACCAAATCATCGTGCCACCATCACCATCGGGCTGCTGTGTCGCCATCGATGCAAGGAACCACGCGCGAGAGAGGGAGGAGTCGTCGAAGGAGAAGAGGTAGCGTAGAGGAAGGAAGCGTTGCTGCCTGAGCCGCCGCCTTGCCTCCATCGCCGCTGAGGATTTTCCTTCTCTCTCCACTGAGGATACATCCATCTCTACTGGGAAGAAATCTGCCTTGCTGAATGTGGTAAAAGATGTTGTTCAGGAGTTCGTTTCCCAATCAAATCATATGATTGCGATGAGCAAAGAGCAAAGAAAATTAGCTAGCAAGCATGAGAATTTCCTAAAGAAATCAAGGGATAGAGTGGCTGTGTTCATGATCTTCATTGATAATCTTCAAAATGATGAAGACTCTGCCACTGATGTTGAAGAGGAATCTGATTCGAAGGGGAATGGTTCTAATGCCTAAGAATTGTCTCGTGAAAACTGCTACTGCTGCTTTATGCTTTATCTCGTTACTTATGTTTCTTTTATTACTGTTTACCAGTTTCTTTTTGGATGACTGTAATAACTCTTAATACTGCTGCACTTTTGGTAGTTTAGTTAGTTCTTTAAACTGTGATCTAACTCTTTTCTACAGGATACAAGGTATTGTTTTTGTTGATAATGCTTATTATCCGCCCTTGATGACAAAAAGGGGAGTAAAAGCAATAGGATGGGGTAAATGTGTGTCCTTAGAAATTTTTTTTGGCATTACTGCAACTACTAATATTTCTTTTGGGATTTTTGTCTGATTGCTGCATTAATATTTGAAATCACATTTGAATCTTTTAGCTGCTAATATTAGTTTGATGTTGGGCTAATAATATGGTGTTGCTTGTGTGATATCCCTTAGACAAGATTAATGTGCACATCTCTCTGTAAAACCCGGTTAATTAACGGCTAATTAACCCATAAATGAGAATTTATTCTGGAAAGCCTAAAATGTGATTTTTATGGCTAAATGTGATAGAGGAGATTGAGACGAGAATTTTGGTACCAATTTTATAGAATTCGGACCAAGATTGGATCGAACGGGCCAAACCGGGCCAATTGGACCCAAAGTGGGCCCTTGGCCCAACATAACTTAACCAAAATCCTAGTTTTCAGCACTCTCTCTCCTCATTTGTTACACACACAAGCTGAAATTAGAGAGAAAGGGAGGAAGAACACTCTCTCAAGTTCTCTCCCTTGGTTGATCTTCAAACCACCATAACTTTTGATCTAGAGCTCCGATTGCCGC
>NC_029774.3:49130410-49146612 GCF_000817695.3 Arachis duranensis
ATTATTATGTATTATATATGTGGAAGCTGTTACCATGCTGGGGACCTCTGGTTCTCACCCATGCGGATTTTGTGGTTTTCAGATGCAGGACGTGAGGTGTCCCGCTGATGCATGCTGGAGACTTCTAGATTTGCGAAGATCCTTTGTTCTCGGGTCTATGTGTTGGTTTATATATTTTGTTTAGATACTTTTATCTCCATTAAATAATATAGACTGTGATGACTCCTCTTATGGGAGAATTTTGGAGAATAGGTTTTATGTATTGGTGTCCCTTTGGGTTTCCTTGGGGTTTTCCTTATTTTTATCATATGTATATATTGTTATACTCGGACCGGTTATCTTCGCAGCCGGATCTTGAGTCTTGATATTCCTATTTTTGACACTCCTCTGTTTATATATAATCACGCGATGGTTATCCTTGTTCGTTACGTTATCGATCGGAGTGTTACGCTCTCGAGTTGCGGTTTTTTGTTTACCCCTTTTTCTACAAAGGCTCCTAGTTATAATCAATCATTCATACTACTATACGTACTAAATGTAATCAATCATTCATACTACTATATGTACTAAACTTTTATTTTAGAAGTCGTAATACCTTGCCATCTTTGAATTATGACTTAAGCATAAGACTCTGTATGGTAGGGTGTTACACTCTCTATAGTGTTCTCTTTGAGTACTATGGAAAACAGGACCAAAGAGAAAAGCATAAATCCAGGGGGAGCTAATTCTAAAAAGGAAAGGGGGAGCAACATAAAAGCAAATGACAACAATCAAAGGGAGTTTCTAAACCTTACTCAAATTTATTTCCTTTTGATTATTGCTTAAATCATGTTTGTCATCAAGGGGGAGTTTGTTGAGTTAAGAAATTAACAAAATTAATTAGTGATGACAAACATTATTTTTGGGCAAAATAAATAATTAGTGTTGATTAATTATAATTACTTATTACTAATTGTTTATTGTTGCAGGCCAAAATTCAATAGTCCAAATGGAATGAAAAGCAATCAGCAAAGATGTTGGGCTGAAAGAAAAATTAAGAACCCAAGGAAAAGCAAAGAAAGAAGCCAAAGAAATAAAAACGGGCCAAACATATCACTACCCGATCCAAGCCCGATCTGATTTCAGAAAAGCAAATCCCTCTCTTTTGTATAACCAAAAGCAACATTCACCTCTGTGAGTTGGTCAGAAACTCAAAAAAGTTAGAAAGAGAGAAAGAGCTTCTTCCCTAAACTAATCACCATAGAAGAAAGAGAGAGAAGGATTAAGCTTGAAAGGCAGACGTCAAATCACCAAGTTCAAACCAAATCAAGCTTAGGTTAAAGGTAACCCATTTCCTCTTGCATGCATCATATCTTCTTCTCTTCTTTCCAACTCTCTGCTCTATTCGAAATGGGATACAAAGGAAAACTAGTTTTTGTTCTTCTCTACTGTGTATCCACGGTCTTAAACATGACTTGGGAATCAAGTTGGTTTTCAAGGGCTCAGATCAAGTTGACTATTAGAAGACTCATGTGGTTGCTGCTTTATGGCTTTCAATCAAGATGAAGAAGTCAGAAGTAAAGTTTCTAATCTGGGGATTAAGGAGAAAAAGTGAATCTGTGGGTTGGTGAAGCTCAAGGCTCAAGGTGTTGACCTTAGAAGAAGGACCAAGGAACATACAAGGAGATAAAAGAAGCTTGCTGTTCATTCAGAAGGCAAGGAGAGATAACCAGAGTATTGAGGTTTTGTTCTGAGAAGTGTTCTTTGAAAGAGTTCAACTAACTGGATAGTGTAACCTAATCAAAGGTGCATTCTGCCAGTATGAAGAATTGAATCAGAGGCTTGCTAATCTGGTTTTCGCATAGCACAAAGGCTGTTGATGAAGTCAATCTCCTTCATGTTTTACTGTTTGTAATGTACTTTTCTAAGTTTATCTTTCTGTAATTTCTTGTGAGAAAAGGCATTGTGAGAAAGCTCAAGTAAAAGCTATGAGTGAAAAAAGGCAGAGTGATACACTTGAGAGAAAAGCCTAGAGTTATTTTCTGATTTTTTTAGGTTGGTTAAGTGTCTTGTATCTTGTACCTGTTAGGTATCTCTTTCTTAGTTGGGTTAGCACTAAGAGGGAATGGTTAGGTGTTAGAATAGCCAATGTCAAGTTAGGTTAGAACTTGAATGGGAAATTGGTGTATGTAATACATTTAACTATAGTGAAAATTTCTCCATTGTTGTAGAGGAGATTGGACGTAGGTTGCATAGCACAAGGTAACCAAACCAGGATATATGCTGGTGTTAGCTTTTCTCTTCTCTGCTATGTTCTATTTTCTGATATTCATGAGACAAAAATAAATTGTCTCATAAATTTTTGCTGCTGAGTACAAACAGAATCAGAATTGAAAGTGTAGATCTAAAAGGGTTATAACAACAACTTAAAAGAAAGGCATAGATTTAACCCCCCCTTCTCTAAACCTACCACAACCTTCAAAACTAATTTTAATCCAACACTAATATTTATAAAATTACTATATTAATTATCAATTTACAAATTTGTTTTCAAATAAATACTCTAATTCAATAACTAAAGATAATTGAATTAATTTTTTTTAAATCATAAAATAAAATTCAAAATCTAATTATTCAAATTAAAGCAGATAAAACTCTTATTATTTTTTTGATCACTAAAATTTTAAATCAATAATAAGAAAGTACTCAATATAAAAATTTTTGAAAATATATTCTCAAATAAATAAAATAAATCATAAATAGTTTAAATTTTTAAAATCTGGGGTCTTACATATATTAGATTGAGTTAGAAAGTTAACAATGGTAACCATTATTATCGTCTCCGTAGTACATGAGAGTACACATGAATAAGTCGGATGTTATTTTTGAGAAATAGTTATTTTTTTAATTTAAAATTAAAAAATTCTTGTTAAATATTGCTTATTCTGGTGTATCTGTGTATTTTTGGAGACGATGATAATAGTTGTCATTGTTAAATATGGCTTGGTTTTTTAAAATTTATAATTAAAAAAATTCTTGAAGAAGCCATGCTTATTATCTGTGTATTTTGTATACTCCTATATACTGTTTGGAGATCTATATACTATTTTAGAGACAATGATATGGATTAAACGTGGGTTTTTAAAAATTTGAGTAGAGTTCACCGTTGCCGAGGTGCAGCACTTGCTCTAAAAAAAATCGTATGTGGTGAATTAAAATTCAAAAATTGTGTTTAAGAAAATAATAATTTTTTATTTTATTTCAAAAGAAAATTCAAATAATAATATATAAATAAGATAAAAATAGATAACAAATTATATATATTATATGTTCAGTTTAAATTTAAAAATAAAATAATAATATTATATCACATTTTTTGAATTGGTTTAGTTTTAAGAAGTGAATATAAAATCTGATCTAATCTATATAGTTTAATTTGTTAAAAAATGAAATATGATCTAATTTAAATTAGAGCAATTTTAATCGATTTTTAATTTAAATTGAATTGGAGGAGTTTAATTTAAATTGATTTAGATCATTTTTGTTAAATATTTATATAATACATCTTGCATGTTAATGTTAATATTGCAGCAGATCACATTACTGTTTAACGTGTTACATAAAATACTTAACGAAACAAATTAACTGCAGAAGCTAAAACTAAAGTTTTTTAAATTTTAGAGACAAACACAAAAATAAGTATTTTATATTAAAATATTACATGATAAATAATGTAATTCCCTAAATAATTAGTCTAAAAAATTATATTTTTTCGAGTAAATTTTTTAAAAGATCTTTTAAAAAAATAAAAGTAATTTTATGTTTAGATATCTCATATAAAAGGATCTTTTTATCTATTAATTATGTTTGAGTACAATAATATAAAATTATTTTTTTGTTTATTTATATGTGAAAAATATCTTTTTTTAAAGAAAAAAAAGATCTTTTTTATTATGTTTAGGTACAATAATATAAAATTATTTTTTTGTTTATTTATATGTGAAAAATATTTTTTTTAAAGAAAAAAGATTTTTTTAAAAAATGTAAATTATAATTTTTCAAAAAAGATATTTTTTAATACTTTTACTTTTACTATTAAAAAATTACCAAACAGCTAAAAAATCTTTTTCAATAATTTTTTTATTTATTTAATGACATCCAAACAAACACAATTTACATATTTTTTAAAAGATATTTTTTCTTAAAAAAGATTTATTTTACATAATAAATAAAGAAAAAGTACTTTTATATTATTGTGTCTAAACATAATTGATAAATAAAAAGGTATTTTTGCATGAAATATCCAAACATAAAATTACTTTTATTTTTAAAAAATAAAAAAAAACTTGATTCACCTAAACAAGCCAAGCTTTTAAACTAGAAAAAAGAAACTATTTTTTTTCATGATGGATAGAATGCAATAATACTAATATACATTAGATTTGATTATTCTTTTGATTCCTATAGTTTCATTAAATTTTTAATTAGGTCTCTATATATATATTTTTTCAATTGAGTCCCTATATTAGTTTTAATTTTGTAATTAGATCCTTTTCATATAAAAAACGTTAAAATCAATAAAATATTTCTCTTAAGATACATGTACTTAAAGATTTAGTTAGGTTTTTAATTATGAATATCTTCAATTTGCAAAGAAATATTCAATTATCTCTAACCAATTAATTCTATTATTTTTTACACAATAAAAAAATTAATTATAAAACTAACAACAGTGTAAGAACCAATTAAAAAAATATAAAAACCTAATTAAAAATTTAATAAAATTTTAAAAATTAACAGAACAATTAAACCTATACAATATATAAAAGGTGGAATTTAATATAAAACAGAACATTAATTACTATTATTCAACTTGTTCATTTTTTACAATAAATGTTATAAAAGTCCGTGACCCATAATAAAGAAAACCTTCTCATTTAATGCATTTTGACTTGAAAATTTATTATAAAATTTTGTTTATTGTCCTTCCATATTTGCCATGAATATTGTCAACTTCGATTCTGTAAACCAATTATAAATAGAATGATTGAAAAACTTTGAGATATCATATAATTTGTTAATCTTATGTATTCTCTAAATAGCTTTAAGGCTAATAATGGCTCTTTTCTTCTGCTAATGTCATGCAAAAAATCATTACTTAATTTCGATGGTTTTTCAATTTCATATGCACAGGTGGTAATAACAACCATGACAATATCAAATCAAGTCAATAAAATACCAAAGTTTTTTATTATTATTCTTGAAGAGGTAATTACATTTTCTTTTAATTTGTTTGCTATACACAACATGTTTGTATACAAAAAATTTCTTGTTACTTTCATGATCAACTAGAATAGCTGAAGCAATGTACATATAACTTATGCTTTTCTTTTGAATTCAAGATGTCTTGCAGTTGAAGGAGTTCTTGCGATTCACTTTCTCAAGCCAAACTAGATCCATCTCTTTCGTCCAATAAAATTTATCTTTCGATATTAAGATAAATATGGTGGTGGTGGTAGTAGCAGCACCGGTGATGATATTGGAAAGAAGAAACAAAAACAAGTAAATGTCTAAAAATAAATTTAAATAATAAAAGATAAAATTAAAATTTATTTTAAGTATTCAGATAAAATTGGAAAGCATCTTTGATTAGTCAATGATGAATATATAGTTCATGAATGGAAAAATAAACTTTTTATGATTTAGGTAAAGATTTTTTTTTAATATCTACATGCATTTCTTATACAAAGAATGTATCTATACGAAAGAACAATTAAAAAAAATTTAGAATAAATTTCAAATCCAATCATTTCATTAAAAAAAGAATGTATCTATAATATTTTATAATAAATTGACTATATATTTGTATTATTTTTGTTAACTTTAATACATACTACAAGAATGTATCTATATGACTTGACTTTTATTTATAGCTTTAGAATTGAGATATTGGTATTACATATTAACAAAGGAAAGACTAACATATTTTATTGAACAATGTTAGAAACCAAAAGGGTATTAGTAAAAAATTAGACAAATACGTTTGGGTGAATCCGAAATCTCTACGAGTTAATATATATAGATGTTTCTTCTACTAAGTATCAGAATGTTTCTTTTTCATACTAAATGGATGTTCTTTTATATTTTTTTTTTGTATTGCAAATGTGAAAGTCTCTATTTCTTTAAGAATTTCATATTTTTTTAAATTTTATAAATATTTAATTATTTTTGCTAAAATATAACTGGATATTTCTTTTGTTAAGTATTAGGATGCTTTTTTTCCATATTAAATGAATGTTTTTTTTTATAATTCATGGCATGCCCGCCTTATCCAGTGTAGATTATGACATCTCCTTCGTCCATATCATCCTCGTAGCCACCGAAGACAATAACACTCGTTGTAATTGGCTCATTGTTGGGGCTCATGGAAGCTGCCAGGTAATCAATGACAGCCTGGATCTGACCGTGCAATCCAAGGACACACAATTCCATCCAAAAGAAGAACACGTCGCCAACATATCCTCTCTTCCTCGGCAGCGGCAGCTCTCCTCTTGGTAGCCCTTTTCTCCTCCTGGATGCGCTTCTCTTCCTCGATGGTGCAGAGAACGCGGATCGAGTCGTAGATCATTCTCGTTTGCCTCACGACCTTATAGAAATGAAGCTGCTCGTGAAGGCCGAGTTCGGAGACTCTCACTAGCTCTTTCTTCTTGCTCACGCGCTTCGAAGGAGTCGCGATAGTCAACGACAAAGATGGTGGAACGGGAACCAAGGCGAGTGAATCTGCTTCGGGCGTTGCCTCGGTCGGTGACGAAGTCGAAGGTGGACTTTGTGTTCAAGCAGCTGTCTTGGATGCGCTTATTGAGGGTGTCGTGGAGAGTATGGAAGTCGCCGGCGCTTCCAGTAGCATTGGTGAGAGAGAAAGGTCTGTGTGTGTGATTGTTGGAGGTGGGTAGGTTAATGTAAGAGAGAAGAGGAAGGTTTTTATAAGTTTTAATTAGGTTTACTTAATCAATTTTAAATTTTTTAAATTTTGAATTTAAAAAATTTAAAATTAATAATTAATATAAATTAATGTGATTTTATTTAGTTTTTGGCTGGTAACCTCTTAATTCCATATACTTTTCCTATTTTATTTAATCCTATAAGGGATTTTGCAACACAATCTTTACATACAATCCTTAAAAATCAAAATTCGTAGTCGTTAGCAAAAAGATATGTTGTTTTTATCTTTTCATCAAATCATCATGCTTGAATCTTTTTTAGGATCTTGAAGTAAAATAGTATCACTCATCACTGTCTCAAAATCTTGGAACTCAGATCCAACATTCTCCATTGATCTGCCCATCATATATTACTTCCTTTGCATGAAAAAAATAAAATAAAATAAAATAAATTTCAAACAAAATAAAATTAGTCACAAAGTAAGCTTATGAGTAAAGAATCATCAAAATTGGTATATCTTATAATTTGATGTAGGAAGTTAGGTCATACGTACATAGCACCATAGCTATATTCTTGGTCTGCACAAAATTGAACAAGCCCGCTAATTGTCGTCTAGTTAGAAGATATTATAAAAATTACACATTTTAATTTTAATGCATTGATATAGTAAAGTATTATTGTATATAATTATTCAATAATATCTAATTTTAGAGTATTAATTTACTATTCACATGATAAGTGTGAGAAATAATTATTTTATGTTGATGTTGCAATATATAATTGAATGTACGTAAAATAATTTTTTACATTGCGAGTATCTTGGGATAGTTGTAAACCATGCGTAATTAGCGAATAATTAAAATAAGAAAATGAAATTTTATAGTTTAATGAGATAGAGCTAATTAAAATAAGAATTTTGACACTAATTTTAAAGAATTTAGCCTAAAATTAGGTCAAACGGACCAAATCAATCAAACGGGGTCTGAACCAGATCCAAAGACCCAACCTAACTTATACAATGAGCTTCAGCTCATTTTCTTTCCTATGCATGTGAAGAACGCAGAAACACATGAGGGAAGAAGAGGGTAAGTTCAAAACCCTAACCTTTCACTAAATCTCATATAACTTTCAATTCGGAGCTCTAATCGCCGCAATGTTTGTGGTCACGCGATCGTAGTCTCAAGCTCTACAAAGTCCAATCCTTAATTATGTATGGAATTCACTTCTCAGTTTCAGTTCTCTCCTCCCCAAATTTCAAAATTCAATGAGTATCCATGTTGAATTTTATTTAATTTCGGTGTTTAGGTTCGAATTAGCTTGCAGGTTTGTCGGATTTAGCTCGCTTGAGCTGTGGACAAGGTAAGCACCCTTAAACCCTTGATATAAATGTTGAATTAGTAAGCTGTATATTGATTTTGGTGGTAATTATGATAATAGATTAAAATTGATTGTTGGATGGAGCTAGTTTGAGAAATTGGAAGCTAGAGGGATAATATTAAAGGCTGGGTTTTGCTTGGTGAGGAGTTGGAAATTTCAAGCTTGAAGTGTGATATATAAGTGAGGTGTTCCGGGTTTATCAGGGAATCAGCCAAGATATGGTTTTGGTTTTCCGTAACTAAAATATAATGTATTGTGAAAACTTAGGTCAGTTGATCATAAGATAGGAATTGAATTGTTGATATTGTTGATGGTTGAGATTGATTAATATATATGTTAGTTAGTGATTTTGAGGTTGTGATTGATGCTAATATGAATGATATGTCTAACTTGGTATATGAGATCGATAAATGGTAATGATGATATTTTAAGTTGTGGATGTTGTTGATGATTTAGGATTGGTTGGTATTTATGAGGTTTGGCTAATTAAGGTTGTTGTTGGTGAAATAATGTAAATTTTATAGAGATTGATGAAGTGTATATGCATGTTGTTGATAATTTTGTGTAATGTTGCTTTGGTTATGGATTATGGTGTTAAAATGGAATTGTAATTGTAAATTAGTTTGTATGAAGAAGATGAGGGGTGTTGATGAAGGTAGAACTTGGTTGGAGGCACATTTGGTAAGTTTTAATAGGGGTTGGGATTTAAAAGTTTGGAAAGTTGAGGTTTGACATTTTCAATGAAATCTATGATTTTTGACCAACTTTGACGGAGCATAATTTGGCCTTTGGACTTCTAAATTTTATAAAACTTGTCTTAAAAGAAAATTTGGTCCGAAAGGTTTATACCGTTTGAAAAACGGATGAAAAATATTTTAAAACAAAAAAGTTATGCGCGTCGGAAGTTTAGTGTGTAAAGTTGAAATTTTATAGCACTTAGCTAATTTGCCACCTTGTAGAATTCGCTTATGCGACGTGGCCATTTCCTTCGGGTTTGGTGTCTCATGTACACGAGCAAGGAAAAATGCACCCACGCGTACGTGTGATCCCTATTTTTAGCAAAGTGAATTTTATGTTTTAAAACCTTATTTCGAACCTTTAAACCTCTATTTTTACTCTTTTAGCCCCTAAACCTTAGTTGTATGCTTAGTGATGAGGTGAAGCTAGGAAGGGTGGTAACTTGGAGGAGAAGTAAGCTTGAAATATGATGAATTATGATTGAGAAGTGTTATATAATTGTTAAATTTTGCCCATAATGTTATTGAATGAATAAATATGAATGATTATGAATGAATATGATAATTGAGGACTGATTGAGATTGTTGATGATGATAATGTTTGAGTTTTCTCTCTGTTGTAAGGTGTGTTGGGATCTATATCCCATGAGTGTGACGGGTACTATATCCCGAGAGCGTGGTGGGCGCTATATCCCAAGAATGCGGGAGCATCTTACCTTGAGAACTGTGACAGGCACTATATCCCATGAGTGACAGGCACTATATCCCGAGAGCGTGGCGGGCGCTATATCCCAAGAGTGTGGGAACACTTTATCCCGGGTAATGCGACGGGCACTATATCCCATGAGTGTGGCGGGCACTATATCCCAAGAGTGTGGAGGCATATCAGAGAGACAATATCTGGGTTAGCTACCGGGTGAGTCAGGTTCTGGCAAAGTAACTGACACGTGAGCTCATGGCTAATAGGAAAGGCATGCATCATATGCATTTGAGTGACTTGTTTGGTTTTGCAATCTTGAGTTTGCGTAATTGATATTCATGCTTAACTGCTATCTGTTTTATTTGTCGTAACTGTAAACTACTTGTGTTTTCTTTGTATGAATTGTTTGTCTGTGCATCGGTGTTTCGAAGAATTGGAGGAAAGGCAATGAACTTAGGGGTTAAGTTAGAAATTGAGATAGAATCCAAAATCCTTAGATACTTTACCTTGTTTATGGTTTCCAATGTTAGTTTTATGGATCTATTGACAGAAGTTCTAGGATTATTTCTGACTTTTCCGGGACCTTATATGTTAGTTATGTGGGCACTGTTACCATGCTGAGAACCTCTGGTTCTCATCCTATACATATTTTGTGGTTTTCAGATGCAGAATGTGAGACATCTCGCTGAGGCATACTGGGAGCTTCTGAAAGCGAAGAACTTTTGTGTTTTGGGACTTGATTTTAGTTTGTGATGTATATATAGATACTCTTATATCTTCACTGTATATGTATGTTATGTTTATCCCTCTTAGACGTTGATTTGGAGAAACAGGTTCTATAAGTTGTATGTTGAGCATTCCAGGTTTATTTTTTATATATGTATATATGTATGCTCTGACCAGTTTAAACTTCACGAGCCGAGTCAAAACCGTTGTTATCTGTATCTTGAAACTCTTCTCTTATGTATTTATGTTTCGCTTTACTCTTATTCCATCTGGTTTACGTATATTGCTTATGTGAGTGATGTGCTTTTTCTATTTAATGCTTTTGTTTAATTTTCCTTCAAAAGGCTCCTAGATATAAACCCTTTTCAACTATATTATGTATATATCATTTTTAGAGGTCGTAGCGCCTCGTCACCTCTGTTTTATATCCTAGGTGTAAAATTCTGTGTGGTAGGGTGTTACAATAGTAACCCCAAATACTAACAAAATGACTCCTAGGTGGAGAAAGAAAGTGCTGGCAGAAAGAAACTCGAAATATGGGGTTTTTCCGGGCAAAGCTCCTATTTCCAAAGGCTATTATTGGCATTTCCGTTCTTAAAAGTAGAACCACATTTTACAAGTCAAATTTTCATCTTTCAAATCCATTTTTTTAGATTGTTAACATACTCGACCCAAAAAGAGATGATGAGACTAAAATATCCTATAAATTATAATTAGTTAAACATTTTCTTTCTGCATTGCTATTAAAAAATAAATAATCTCTCATAAAAAATTTATAACAGATCTTTAACAAAAACAAACATGCAAAAAGACATTGTCAAAACAAAACAACTACCACAAAATAAACAACCACCTCCTGGTAGCAATTACAATCTGATGGTAATCAGTGGCTAAGAGAAGGGAGGGTTGAATCTTATCCCCCTTTTTTGCTTAATATTAATTTCTTCTTTTTCAAAGAATCTTCATGAGATATTTCTGCTTTTGTCTCATAACAAGTCAAGAGATATTTTCTTTTTGTCTCATAACGGTTTAGGAGATATTTTTCATTTTTGTCTCCAACGCAACAAAAATAAAACAGGAGTATAAGAGAAAGAGAGAATCACACCCAGATGTATTCTGGTTTAGCTATTAAGTGCAATACAACCTACATTCAATCTCCATCACAATAGTGACAGAATTTTATTATAATCACCAGATTACAAACTCCAATTCTTCCCTAGGATCTACTCAATCCTATCTTGGACAAATCTAGATTCTATCTCCAAATCTGAACTTGACTTGGACTCCTATCAAGTTTTCAACCGCAAAAGTGCTAACCCAACTTCCAAGGGAATCCCCACAGGATCATAAAACATAACATGCAGATGTACAAAGAAACTCTGAGACATCTATGGCTTTTTCTCTAATATTGGTCACTGCCTTTTTCTTCTCACTGGCTTTTTCTTACAAACCTCACTATGTTTGTCTTTTACCATGAGACCCAGACAGACAATACTAAGAAAAAGAAAACAAAATGGACAACATTGAAGGAGAGGAACTCAGGAAGCTTGGGTAGCTATGAGAATTCTGTGTTTTCACTTTCTCTCCTTGTCTCAATTCTTAGCCGTTCACCCTTATTAGAAGGGAAAGCTTCCAAGGTTGAAACCAGTTCAACCAAGCAATTTTTTCTCCAACCCAGAGACAACAGCGGTTCGGACAGAGAGAAGAGAGAGGGAAAACCGAAACAAAACAAACATGCATGTACCTATCTCAACCCTTCTCAACAAGTTCCTTCACTCTGAACCCTTGATCTTGACTTTGGCTCCAAGAAAGAACTCTGACCCTTGATGAACCTCTGATCCTTGACAGCTCCATGCTTTTCATTTTTGCTTATTCCTATCTTGTAGCTCCAAAAGCTATCTTTTTTTTTTTATGAACAAAAACGAAAATAAACTTTTGCAACTGAGATCTTCTTCTCTGACCGAGGCGGATCTTTTCTTTTCTTGGCATGGAAGATCTTGAAGCTCTTCTTGAAATCTTGCCTTCAATGGCAAAAATCTAGCCATGGCTTGCTTCGGATCTTCCTTCTTCATAGGCTATCATCATCCTAGCCTTTTCTTCTTCCATAGCTTTTCTGTTTACTTTTCTGATAACTTGCTTTTCTTTTCTTCTTCTAATTGAAGTGACCGAATAGCAAAGAAGAGAAAGGAGAGAGAAGATACAAAACATTCAATGTACAATTAAAGGAAATTGAATTGTGATTTTCGGTTATCAAGGAAAGAAATCAATTTAAATGTAATTTGAATTCCATTAACCAATGTGGTAGGTAACCGAACCATTCCACTTCCATTCTTTTCTTCTTTAATTTCGGATCTATGATGATGTTGGGCCAAGAGAGAATTTCATTTGGGCTTATCAAAACCTTGAGCCAACTTTGAACTTCTACATAATTTAACATTCAGCCAGTTATGTTGAACCAAAAAATGTGTGGCTTAATTTTGTTTAAAAACCAGAACGGGCTTCTAATGACTGGCACAATCAGAAATTGTTTTTCTTTTCCTGCACACTAACAGTAACATTAAACAAACAATTGGAAGCAAATATTAAAATAACAATTTTTAATTAATATTTTTAATAATGTTTGATCATCATAATAATTCAAGTTTTTCAAACTCAACACAAACAAAGCCAATCCATGTCTCTAGTATGATTATCAAGATTGAATACCCTTCTTTCATGTTATCTAGTATTCCATATATATTTTCTTGTTACCAGTTCACCGATATGCTCTTATTAACTAAAGTCAAGTACCACCTAAGTTTCTCACGTTGAATTCATTAACCCTCCCAACATTAAAGTCTTGGATACTTCATAATGTGCAAACTTACAAACTTAATTATCCACCTAAAAATTCCACTTCACTCATTGATCTTCTTCAGTAGCAGTCACGCTATTCTATATCTTTCTTCCTTTAAATTACTGCTGGCCAGGAATTGAACACCAATATTTTGTACCATTTGTTTCATACTGTGCGCTTTGTTTCTAATAATCCATAGCCTAGGAGAGACACTGCATGAAAATTTAATCTGGTTGAACAATATCAATAATTATAAGATTTTTTTTGAATTAGAATAAAAAAAGTGGGCCAATGAATAGAATAATTAGGAAGTAATCATGTACCAAAAATTATAAGTTGTTCACCAAGAGATGTTTGGATAGGTTTTAAAAGAAAAATGATATGATGCGAAATATATAATTTGTTGCAGTTGGATGGATCGATTTTATTTTATTTTTAAATTCAATCTAATCCAATCCAATAAATTGGATTGGTTTGGTTTATTCAGTTAAAAAAATAGATTTTATTATTAAAAGTAGGAATAACTTTTTAAGTTAGTAAAACAATTCTTATTGTATATTCACAAAATATTTACTAAATAATAATATATAAATAAAATTAAAATAGATAACAAATTATATATATTATATGTTTAGGTTAAATTTAATAATAAAATAAGAATATTATATCACATTTTTTCAATTGGTTTAGTTTTGAGAAGTGAATACAAAATTCGGTCTAATCCATGTAGTTTAATTTGTCAAAAACTATGAAGCATGGACATTTTACTGAATTGTTGTATCCGCGTGTCGGACACATTTTGGACACGACATTTACCGACACTTGTCCGACATACGTGTCTGGTATGTCAGTATGTCCAATCGTGTCTTAATAAAAAATAAAGAATTCTTGTCCGGACACGCTTGGACACACCTAAATATCATCACGTGTCAGCGTGTCAATTCTTATTCTTAATATATATTCTTGAAATAAATTTAGATATATATTATTTATTAAAACAAAAAATATTTTATATATTTGATATAATTAAAATAAGATGTTAAAAATAATTAAAAAATTAATTTATATTCTGGTATCAATAAAATATCAAAATATCATTATGATTTATCTAAAAAATAATTTATATTTTATATGTATGTGTGATCACGTGTTTTATAATATTTAAAAATTCGTGTGTCAATGTGTCTCGTGCCGTATCGTGTCTCGTATCCATGTCAGTATTCGTGCATCATAGTTCAAAAATTAAATATAATCTAATTCAAATTAATGCGATTTTAATCAATTTTCAGTTTGAATCGAATTGAATGAGCGCTTTTGTTAAATGCTTATATAATACATCTTGCCATATTAATATTGCAGCTGTTCACGTTACTATTTAACATGTTACATCAATACTTTACCTTCTCAAAGGCTCATAATCGTTTAGTCAAAATTTAAAAATTACTTTCAGAGCAATACAAAATTAATTAATCAAAGTTCAATTTCTTTCAAAATCCGCTAAACTCACCCAAAGATACTTCTTTAACCAAATTTCAAAACATAGGCCTCTTCATATTTAAATCAATCGAAAAACCTAAACTTTTCTTAAACAACTTAAATTCGAAACACCAATTTCTTAATAAATCAAGAACCAATTAATATAACCTCTCAAATCCAAATTTTTTTTTAAGTCACAATTTAAAACAAAATCTTAATTTCATAAAAATTTGGCAGCATCTTTCCTAAAACTTGGACTATGCCACTATCTGTGAAATTGAAAACTTAAATTTTCTTTTTCTATTTTTATCGCCATTGATTACAAAGTTGAATACTTACAAAATTGAGAAATAGTGAAATACTACGTAAAATAGTAAATATTTGTATTTTAGTGTAAAATAACAAATATAAAGTTTTTTATTCATTAAAAAAACCCATGAAATTTCAACTATTTTTAATGGTATTTATAATGGCTTTGGTAAATATAATGGACATTATTCGTGGTAAACATCGAAGAATTATAAATAGAAATTAAAGTTGGTAAGTAAATTTTTAAATGTATTTAATAATAAAATATCTTAGAGATTTTTTTCCTAAAATGAAGCAACTAATTTTGTAAATAATTAATTTATTATAAAAATATTAAATAATGCTACATGAACACAAAAAAACACTCAACAGATAAGAAAACATATTTGATGTTCAAAAAAAGTTTTGATTATACTGCGATAAAAAAAAATTTGATTATTCTTATGGCAGTTTCTTTTATAAGTAATGATTTTGTATTTTTGAAAACAATTAAATTTTAAATTTAAAAATAATAAACAATTTACGTGTATAAAAATAATTAGCTATTAATCAGACATTAAATATAAAAACACATATTTGGTATCTCATAAAAAAATTTCATTATACTATTATAAATATTTTGATTATTTATTTGTCTATTGTATGTTTGATTATTTTACTATAAAATATTTGATAATTCTAGTGGTTGAATATTTATTTAGTAAGAAAATGTGTGAAAAGTAATATTTTTATTATTAGAATATCATGTTTAAATTATGATATCACCAATAGTAAAAATATTATGTGTATACCCTATATTACTTACTTACATATTATAAAAATATTTTTTAATTATAAAAAAGGAAACTCTTTTTATAATAAATACATACATTCATTTCTCATTCCAATTATCACAAGAAAATTGATAATTACTACAACTCAAATAGCTACATTTATTGTCATAAATAAAATATTTCAAGTATACTTTTATATAAATATTCATATACATACAATAAATTTAAATAATACAATTTTTTAATTAAAACTCCTATCCCTTTCTTAAAAGACATAATAATAATAATAATAATAATAATAATAATAATAATAATAATAATAATAATAATAATGACGAGGAAAAACA
>NC_029774.3:49146862-49154175 GCF_000817695.3 Arachis duranensis
ATAAATTCTTTGATATTTATTATGTTTATTTATAATTTTATTTTTAAAAAATTATCTTACAAAAAGTAATTAAATCAAAGTTATGAGACTTTGAGTTTAAAATCAATTAGGATTTATATAACTTTCATAATAATTAGGTATTTTCTTATTTAAAATTCAAAGTTTTAGTAGTTAAAAAATGATGAGAATTTTTTATGGTTTAATTTGAATATTAAGATTTTGAATTTAATTTTTTATGAATAAAAAATTAATTATATTATCTTTAATTTTAAATTAGAGTATTTATTTGAAAATATATTAGTAAGCCAATAAATAAATAATATTCTTGAAATAATTTTTATTGGGTTAAATTTTGTTTTAAATTATTACTCTACCTTCTAATTTTATCAAAATACCTAGTCTAACATTATCCCATTTACCAAACCCTAACCCTAAAATTCAAACACATTCACACTAACCCAACCCTATTACAACACGCACACACACACACACACTCCTTCTAACCAAGCCGTCACACACACACCCGCACACAAAGAGTGGCGCGAGGAAGAATAGAGGAAGAAGGGACGGCATTGGCAGGGCATCGAGCCGCCGTTGCCATCGAGAATCAGAACCAGGGGAAGATAGAACGTGCGGCCAGAGGGGTGACATGCGAGAAAGAAAGATGCCAGAGAGAGAAGACGGAGAAGAGGGAGAAGGTGTTCCTTCTGTGCTGTCAAGTCATCATCGTCGCCGTCATTGTTGGTTGAAACTGCCACCCAAGAGCTCGGAGAGAGGGAACTCGTAGAAAGAAGTGAAAACGCGCAGAGCTCGTCGCTGGGAAAGAGAGGTGATGGTGGTGGGTGGTCACCTTAATGCCACCGCTGTCATCGGAATCACTATTGAGCCACTACTAGAGGCTGTGCTGCTATGCTTCTATTTGCTAGAAAATGGCACTGTCTTCGCTGGAAGCTACCGTCGAAACCTCTGCCTCTGATTTCTGCAAGGTTGTCGGAGCTACTACTGCTCCATTCTTTTGTTCCTCTTAGATTACAGTAAGTATTCTTGTTCCAAAACCCTTGCCGTTAGTGTTCTGCTATAAGTTTGTTAAGGATTTTGAGGTGTTGATATCGTATGGTTGAGTTACCGTAATTGCATATTGTTATTGTTGCTATCGCTGCTGCGGGGAGTCATCGGAACTGCTAGTACTGTCGCTGTTGCGATGATAACTGGGAAATTGCCATGTTGTTGAGTTAATTTGAGGTAGGGACTTTTTCTTAAACTTATTTTTATTTGAAGGAATTGTCATAAATTGATATCAATGTGAGAAAGTATATTTTTAGTGAACGTATGAGCCTATGGATTAAATTGGACTGTTTTGCATAAATGGGATTGATTAAATGGAACTGGCTAAGTGATTTTAGATTTTTAAGTAATAAAATTAATTAGTAACAATAATGCTTAAAGCCTCTTGGTGGGTAGATTTGGACTTGAATAACTTGTTTGTTGTCCTAATGTTTAAAAATTTAATAATTTAAAAGACAATTAAAGATAACAAGCCAATAATATTTATGTTGAGAATTGTTGGGTGTTTTGAAAGGTTAAGAAGGGTTTGAGATGTAACACCCTATCATACAGAGTCTTATGCTTAAGTCATAATTCATAGATGGCAAGGTATTACGACCTCTAAAATAAAATTTTAGTACGTATAGTAGTATGAATGATTGATTATAACTAGGAGCCTTTGTAGAAAAAGGGGTAAACAAAAAAAATCGCAACTCGAAGAGCGCAACACTTCGATCGATAACGTAACGAACAAAGGATAAGATAACGTGGGATTATATATATACAAAAGAGTGCAAAAAATAGGAATATCAAAACTCAAAATCCGGTTGCGAAGATAACCGGTCCGAGCATAGCAACATATATATACAAGTAAATAAAATAAGGAAACCCCAAGGAAACCCAAAGGGACACAAAGACAGAGAACCTATTCTCCAAAATCTCCTATAAGAGGAGTCATCACAGTTTGTATTATTCAATGGAGATAAAGTATCAGAGCAAAACATATAAACAAAAAAAAGAGTCCCGAGAACAAAGTATCTTCGCAAATCCAGAAGTCTCCATCATGCCTTAGCGAGAAACCTCACGTCCTGCATCTGAAAACCACAAAATCCGCATGGGTGAGAACCAGAGGTTCCCAGCATGGTAACAGCTTCCACATATATAATATATATTAATAGAGGAAAGTCGAAGGCAATCCTAAAACTCCCTCAAGATAAAATCAAAGCTTATAAACAAGCTAAACCATAAAGGGCATATGACTAAAGATTCTTCAGTCTAACTAAGGCTTCCCTTTCCAATTCCTTCAAACCTCCTAACCAGTAGTAGGAGTATAATATAGCAAACACAGTTATATCAGACAAGAGATATACAAATAGGAACAAATAAGGCATTTAGACAAATAGCAAGTAATATGCAGTCAAATAGGCAATCTCAAACAATTCACATAGTATGCATATGATGAATGCCTGCCCCTAATGGCTGATGATATCATCTGTCAGTTATAGAGCCAACCCGACAAGTCCTGGTAGATAACCATTGGACTGTCTCCCTGTCGTGTCTCCCCAACTCGAGTTATACTCAATATAAACTTGATCATAATCATGATCCATATCCATCACCCTCACCGGTGAATATTCATGGGGGTGAGCTCATCCGGGGCTTTCACAGTGCCCGGCCGCCCTGATGACATAGGATCAAAAGAGCTTCGAGTCTCAACCTAGAGCACGTGGTGGCTAGCCACTGCTTTCTCCCAGGGAAAGTCTCATCTCCGATAGTGGAAGTGCAAACACTCACAATTCATTCAACAACATATATGCATTTATACATAGCCATAATCATGGCTCCGCCGTAACACGGCAATAATCTAGCCATCCGGCTCATGGTTAAACCCATAACCAGCCAATTCATTAACAATTACGGCCCTTCAGCCCATGGCATAACAAGCACATCCACCGCCATCCTCCGCATCTCATCTAGTCATCTTTGATCCTCATAGATCATTCATTTTTCCCTTGCTTCACTCGCAAGTTGCCACATTCTCTAGCCCCTTTTCTCATTGTTAGGCATATCATAATGATTTAAGACATAAGTGGTGAGATCGGAGGCTTAGAAGTATGAAATTTGGCTTTTAAAACTCAAAAATCAACTTTGGGATAAAAATAGATCCACGCGGATGCGTACTCCACGCGCACGCGAGGATGGCCACAAAACTCATCGGCGCGTATGCGTCATTCACGCGGACGCGCGGAATGAAAACTAGCCAACGACGCGTACGCGTCAGCCACGCGCACGCGTGGGTGCTCTTGCGCCCCAGGCACAAAACTGGCACAATTCTGGCACAACTCTCGGAAAAATAGCTGGGCATTGGGTGCAGCGCATCGATGAGCCCGCGCACGCGTGGATGGCACTTTCTAGAAGAAAGGCGCATATGCGCCAAGTGCGCCTACACGCGGGGGGTCATTCTGCTAAAATTTTTCTAAGTTAAAAGCTGCAGAATTCACAAACTCAACCCCCAATCTTCCGACGGACATAACTTTCTCATTTTAAATCGTTTTTCACCCGTTCTTCGAACGACATGGACATCTCAGATCCAATTTCATTTCTAAATAGATTTGGCACAAAAGGAGATCTGTAGTTCAAGTTATGTCCCGTCAAAGTATGCCCAAAACCATGTTTTTCATGCAAAACCACAAAGTGCCATTTTCAAAACAAGCCATTCTCAACTCTTTTCAAAATCAATCAAAACATGTCAATTTCATCCATTTTCTTTGAAATCAATCAAAATATATCAAATTCAACATCAAGCCTCCTCAACTCACACATTGACACTTTCCCACAATTCACAAAATCACCATCCCATCATTTTAACCCACTTCACCCAAGTGGCTCAAACTCAAACACATTGACATATCATATACTCTTCCTCATGCCAATTTCAACAACGCCAATTCCAATTAACCATCATTGTACATAATCAATATCATACTCACCATCAACATGGTTTCACCCACAATACAACCATAATCAATCATCAAGCATATATCACAACATGCATATTTCTCATACATCACACCATCAAGGCATCAATAATCATCATCACATATATGACCACATCATATATTTCAACCATTCAACAATATCAACAATTCAATGCCTATCTTAGGGCCTGTAGCCTAAGTATTTCCTACCATATTACATATTAGATACGAGAAACCGAGACCATACCTTAGCCGATTTTCCAAGCTCAACCGGAGCACTTCCAAATCACTTATCCACAAGCTCTCAGGGTCTCAACACCTCCAAGAACAGATTTTTCACCACTAAATCCCTTTTCAAGCTTTTCAATATCACTAATCAAGCTTCAATATTCACACATACACAACCTAAGCCACAATCATCATACCCATACACAACATCTCAATACCCAAACATCATAGAACAACAAATTACACTAGGGTTGAGAATCTTACCACACCCAAGGTCCAAGAAGACAAGATTAATCTTCTCCTTCAAGAGAGTTGGGTCCTATAACATCAAAGAGCCCAAAATCTCAATATTTTTGCTCATGAAACTCAAAATCAAAGCTGAAAATTCGAAGAGAAAAACGTGGCTTACCTCAAGATTAATTGTATGGATTTTGTAGAGCTCTCTGTGGTGAACGTGTGGCCGTAAACGGTGCGGCAATCGGAGCTCTAGATCAAAAGTTATGGTGGTTTAAAGATCAAATGAGAGAAAGAACTTGAGAGAGTGTTCTTCCCTCCATGACCTCCATTTCAGCGTGAAAGATAGTGTTGTGAGGAGAGAGAGAGAGAGAGAGAGTGCTAAAAACTAGGGTTTTGGTTTAGTTATATTGGGCCAAGGGCCCACTTTGGGTCTGTTTGGCCCGATCGGTCCAATCTTGGTCCGAATTTCACAAAATTGGTACCAAAATTCTCGTCTCAATCTCCTCTATCATATTAAGCCATAAAAATCACATATTTGGCTTTCTAGAATAAATTCTTATTTATGGATTAATTAGTCATTAATTAACCGGGTCTTACATGAGAGATGTTTGGTTTATATAGAACCTTGAAGAATGGAAATATCTAAATTTTAGAGGAAGTTTAACTGAAATTTCTACAAAAGTTGGTTAAAGATAAAAGAGTGTGGTTGTTTATTAATTGGATTGTTGGATGAGAGTGATGATGGTTATTTATTTAATTTGTTGAAGAATAGAATTTTGGTGAATGCCCATTTGAGGTTTTATTAATTTTGATTGGAAAATTTAATAAAGAATGAGATAAACTTGATATTTGGTTAGTTATTGAGAAAGAGCTAGAGGAAGCTAAGGGTGAAACAGAGGAGTATGGCTTAGGCTTGAATTTGGTTGAGTTTATGACTTTTGTGCATACGGGTGAAGAGCTTGAATGGATATTTGACTAATAATATTGATTATTTTCCTAGCAAAGATGGTGGTATGTCCTGCTTTCTCAATGCATTGTTATTATGTGGGAATGGTAGTTTTGTTCTGTCCATAGTGAGGACGGTGACTTTGTCCCGCTCACGGATTGATAATGAGGTTAAATGTTTTAGTAACGGTTGGGGATATGTAGAATTAAGATTGTGACTATGTTTGATTATGATTATGATTATGTTTGAAATGTGACTATTAAGTGGTAAGGACGTGGATTTCATTTCCACTTGCTCGGAGTTGTGGTGTAGATGTGGAGAAGATGGTAGGGCACTCTCTATCAATTTTGTTCCCCATGTTCTCTCTCTAGTTGCAAGGTGAAAAGATACTCTCCTTCATTTTATGTGGCACGACCTCACAGGGGAGGGTGGCGGGTACTCTCCCCCAATTTATTCCCCCTAGTGATACTTCCAGAAAATGGTGGTAGGGTACACTCCCTCGATTATATTCCTCCTAGGGATGGGCAATAGAGAGACGATGATATCCGGGTTGGCTACCGGATGTGTCAGGTCTGGTAGTTTAACTGACATGTGAGTTCACGGCTAGTAGGACAGGTATGCATTGATGCGTGAGCATCATTTCTATCTTTTCCTAGTGAATTTGCATTCAAATTGTTGAGTTTAATCAAGTTTTAATTATTTTTAGCCACTATGAATGCTACTTTGAGTTGTTTGCAATTTCTATTTATTTCAGGTATCATTCGGATGGATTTGATGGAGTTTTGTAGCAGAAAAGGAAGAAAGCGAATGATGCTGTCAACCCTGACCTCTTTGCACTCAAACCTGAATAATTTAAGCTATAGAGGTCCAATTAGTGTGATTCTAGCGGCATTAGAAAGCTAACTTCAAGAGTTTTCCAACAATGTATAATAGTACATACTTCTTCTCCAGCACACTCGGCCTTCTCCACGTTGAACTTGAACTTTTTCAAGTTCAGCGTGGAGTCCAACGCACTCATAAGAATCACACATTAATCCACGTTGAACTTGAGAATATTCAAGTTCAGTGTGGACTCAAGAAATGCAAAAGAAAGGAGTCACTGCCTCATCCATGCTAAACTTGAGATTTTTCAAGTTCAGCGTGGATCCTAATACCCCAAGTGGTCCCCAGGCACTCATACAAAGCTGCGCATGAAACTAATTTAATTTTGATTGAATTTGTATTTTATTTTAAAATAGGAAAAGATATTATTTTAGTTTTAGGAAATATATTTTACATTAATTAGGATTAAATATAAAAGGGAAAAGAATCAGCCCTTCAGGCTCTTCTCTTTTCTTCTACCTCATTTTGCAATTTACAGTTTTTACGAATCCTAATTTTCTCTCTAAAACATGAGTAACTAAACCTCCTCTGTTAAAGTTAGGAGCTCTGTCTATTGTATGGATTGATACTATTATTTTTCTATTTTAATTCATGTACTGATTTATATTTCAAGAATTGTTTTCGTTCTTTATGTTATGAACTTGGGTGGAACGGAAGTATGACCCTTGTTCTAATTGAGTTCTTGTATAACTTAGAAAAGTTTTTTACTTGAACAACAGCTTTTTCCTAAACTACCTATAAATCAATCGTAAAAATTTGCTAAAGACATGTTTATTTGATATTTTTTTTAATTTGTATATTCATCACAAAATCTTTTTGGACTTATTTATCCTATTTCTATATATTTTAAGTCAAAATCAAAATAAATCTAAGCAAGATTTTTTTTCTTAATGTGGCAACAATTTTTGCAAAATTTGTTATAAATGATAATTAAGTTGAATAATGGTATTAATTTATTTATTTTCATTAGTTCCTTCCCTTCATATATATTAGTCAAT
>NC_029774.3:49154194-49159817 GCF_000817695.3 Arachis duranensis
TACTTCTTTACCTGTAGTTAATAATTGTAAGGAAGAAATAAATTTTCACAATTTAATGACATTTTATTTCTATAATGGAGTTTTTGAATAACTTTATATGATTAATGTATTTTTGATTAAATCCGTCCTTTTGGGATGTTTTAAAATTACGACATATTTCTAAGAATATATTTTAGAAACCAAATAAATGGTCATAGGGCTAGATTTAAAAGCCATTTCAAATGTTAGAAACGAAATTAAAATTGATTTATAATGTAGAAGAATATTTTTGGTATTGTTGAGGGCATGGTTTGATTAGTTTTAAAATGAAAATTTTGAAAAATTAGAAGTTTTATAAACTTTGGTAAAAATTGATTTTTGACCAATTTCGACGGGGCATAACTTGGCTTTTAGACCTCAAAATTTGGTGAAAATTGTTTGAAAGAAAATTGAATCCATGAAGTTTGTAAGGTTCAAAGAACAGGAAAAATAATTTTTAACGAAAAATTTATACACGTTTGAAGTTGGGTATAAAAAACTGATTCTCAGGAACTTATAAGCTTTTTACCAATTCTGCTATATGCGTGTATGCGGACATGCACGCAACACAGGGATTGCTCCCTGCCCAAAGAGCTCGCATACGCGGACAAGGGTTGCGTACGCGAGATTGCCAAATTTTACACTTCCGCGTACGTAGACAGTTGTGCGTAAGCACGATCTTGTTTTTATGAAAATTGTGTTTTCGAGTTTTAAACCATTTCTCTAGCTTTCCAAACTTCTGTAACTACTTTTTAAGGTTCAATAGCTAACTTTTAGGATTCAAAAAGAGAGCAAACCTATTGAGAAAGTTTGCTTGACATTGAGGGAGATTTTGTGAAGTGAAATAATTGAATTAATGAGGTAGGGACAAAGTTGAATGAGATATGATTGATGATGAGGTTAGCTATGAGAATGAAGAATGATGAGAATTAATTTTAATTATGAATTTTGAATGAATTAGAATGTATTGAGAATGAATTTGAGAATGAAAGTGACTCTAATTGAGATGTACCACTGAGTAAGATGCAGTGGCGTTGTTCACTTGATCTGGGTAAAGAGTTGAGACACCGGGTAAAATACAGTGGCATTGTTCACTTACTCCGAAAAAAGGAGTGAGACACCGGGTAAGAGGCAGTGGTGTTGTCCACTTACTCCGGCTAAAGGTTCGAGACTTCGGGTAAGATGCAAGGGTTGAATTTAATTAGTCACACTTGCTCTGGGTTGAGAATTATAGCATCACCTAGATAAGAGGCAAGGGTTAAGGTTGTTTACCTTGCTCTAAGTTACACAGGAAAGATGCAAGTGTTGTGGGTTGATTCTACTTGCTTCGTGTTGTGATGTTCCTGTCTAGGATTCGCTATTGGACATGTCGGGTTGGCTATATGTCGGGTTGATTCCACTTTACTTTTTGTGTCTAGATTGTGTATATGTAGTTATGTTCTCCTTTGTATATAACTTGTATGTTTGTCCCTCTTAGAGGTTGACTTACAGAAACAGATATTTTATCTTATATTTTATCTACTCTGCCCAGCCATAGCGTGTAAGGTCCCACATCGGTTGGGGAGAGGAACGAAGTATGCCTTATAAGGGTGTGGATACCTCTCCCTAGCATGACGCGTTTTGACGAGTGAGTGTGAGGGGCTTCGGCTATCATCTCTATCGTCAAAGGCAAAAACCGTGAGGCCTTGTGTGCCAAAGTGGACAATATCGTGCTAGCGGGTGGTCTGGGCTGTTACAGATGGTATTAGAGCCGGAACCCGGTTCGATGTGCCAGCGAGGGCGTTGGGCTCTCTTAGGGGGATGGATTGTAAGGTCCCACATCGGTTGGGGAGGAGAACGAAGCATGCCTTACAAGGGAGTGGATACCTCTCCCTAACATGATGCATTTTGACGAGTGAGTGTGGGGGGGGGGCTTCGGCTATCATCCCTATCGTCAGGCAAAAACCGTGAGGCCTTGTGTGCCAAAGCGAACAATATCGTGCTAGCGGGTGGTCTGGGCTGTTACATAGCCTCGCAGGTCAAGTCTAGAGCTTCATAATTGTATCTTTGGAACTCTGATCCTTATATGTATATTACTCTTTTCCTTTCGATCTTATTTATCCTTATACACTTATCCTGATGAGTGTGATGTGATTTCTGTTACGCTTTTGTTTAACTTATTTTTCAAGGCTCCTAGTTATAATTTCTTTCAACTATATTTATATACGTATTTTTATTTTAGAGGTCATAATACCTTGTCACCTCTGGTTTATGAATTAAGCATAAAACTTTGTGTGGTAGCTAGGGTGTTACACCCACCGAGTTGTACTCTTAGTTTCAAGTGGGCTTTACGTATTGCCATCCCCACTTATCAAATTTGTTTCCTCCATGAGCATTATGTATCACCGTCCTTATGGGGAACCCTCCTTTAGGTCTCAAGTGGGTATTACGTATCGCCGTCCCCATTGAGCCTTATGCACAATATCTCAAGTGAGCCTTATATATTGTCGTCCTCACGATATTGTGCTCAAAATCAGATCTTATTCCAATCATATTCAGGACCACAATCCTTCATAATCATATTTCAATTAAACAGAATCTTAATCAAAGTCGAATTTGACTTCAGAACCATAATTCTTCGCAATTCACAAATCAATTTCCCAAATTAACAAAACCATAAAGAGTATGGTTTTTCTTAACCAAGTTATTCAACTAACATCAATAATTTATTCCTTCAAATTCATTTGAAATTTCCAAGAACATAACTCTTAAATTAGATTTAATTAAATAAAACTCACTTTCAAATTCATTCTCAAGTTTAAGAACTTTTCAAAAAGACTCAAAAATCATTTTCTTTTACTAATCAACTCAAATGCTTTAAGTTTATTAAAAGTTCTCAAAACCAACGTCAACTCCTTTTTCAAACTCCAAAACCTTTCCTCAGGAGTCAAAAATCAATTATACTTAAATATTTATTTTCATTACTACTTTATTTTTCACTTAAAACGCCACAAAACATAATTTTTTTTATAATTTACCAAACCAAAAATAAGTTTTTTCCAAAGAGACTCAGAAGTCATTTATTCATTTCACTAAAACATTTATCAAAATTTCGACAACATTTTCTCTAAAACTCAGACTTTACCACCCTTCAAAGGTTCCCTCCATATAAATAATTCATCAAACTTTTACCAAAAACAAGCTCAAACTCTTGATAATCATATCATTAGAATTCAACTTAACAATCAACACAACTCAATCAAGTAAATCATGAATCTTAGTATCTCCAACAAAATCAAGAAAACCAAGATCAAATAAAACCATTTTAACAATCAAACTCCAACATCATTAATTACTTCAATGACAACCAACTCAACATAATCACTTAAAATCAGAATTCCAGCCTTCTCAATCAATCAATAATTCAATCAAGTAAACAATTACATTCATCCAAAAACAACTCAGTTTAACCCATAAGGCTCACATAATAAAAAAAAATATTTTTTGCATCTATATCAATTTATAACAACTCTTGAATATAAAAAGATTTAAGAAAAATCCCTACATCAATTGTCAAAACTCGTAAGACTAAAAGCAACAAACAACTTTTTCTTTCACTTCATAGCAGCGACATTAGTTCTAATCGTTTCCCATAATAGCAACAACCAATAAACACGCATGTAAGTACCATAGCTCAATCCAAAGAAATTAACATCGCAAAATCTTCAATAATATATAACAGAATAGCGACCATAAGGGTTTTAGAGCAAAAACAACTTACTAAAATTAAGAGAATAAAGAAAATGGAGCAGCAACAGCTTCCGGTGATGTCAGTGCCATTTCCGATGACCAGAGGCGTGGTGTGGATGGCAGCAGCGACAAACCAGGAACTCCGGCAACGGCAGCGACAAACAGCAACCAAAAGACAACGTGCAACTCGCTGGTGACCATGACAACGACTAATACAAAATTTTTGTATAACTACTGGTAAGTGCATTGCGTCGCATCAAGTAATAAACTCATGGTGAGTGAGTGTCTGATGAGCGGATAATTTATACGCTTTTTGGCATTGTTTTCAGTAAGTTTTTAGTATGTTTTAGTTAGTTTTTATTATATTTTTATTAGTTTTTAGTTAAAATTCACTTTTCTGGACTTTACTATGAGTTTGTGTATTTTTCTGTGATTTCAGGTATTTTCTGGCTGAAATTGAGGGACTTGAGCAAAAATCTGATCCAGAGGCTGAAAAGGACTGCAGATGCTGTTGGATTCTGACCTCCCTGCACTCGAAGTGAATTTTCTGGAGCTACAGAAGCCCAATTGGCGCGCTCTCAACGGCGTTGGAAAGTAGACATCCTGGGCTTTCCAGCAATATATAATAGTCCATACCTTGCTCAAGATTTGATGGCCCAAACTGGCGTCCCAAATCAGCTCAAAACTGCCCGGCGTTAAACGCCGAAACTAGCACAAGAATGGGAGTTAAACGCCCAAACTGGCACAAAAGCTGGCGTTTAACTCCAAGAAGAGTCTCTACACGAAAATGCATCAATGCTCAGCCCAAGCACACACCAAGTGGGCCCGGAAGTGGATTTTTATGTAATTTACTCATCTCTATAAACCCTAGGCTACTAGTTCTCTACAAATAGGACCTTTTACTATTGTATTTTCATCTTTTGATCACTTTAGATCTTAGATCAGATCTTGGTTCTTCTGGTTCCCTCTCTGGGGCCGAAGCCAATGATCACTTTTGTTCTTATGTATTTGCAACGGTGGAGTTTCTACACACCATAGATTAAGGTGTGGAGCTTTGCTGTACCTCGAGTATTAATGCAATTACTATTGTTCTTCTATTCAATTCAGCTTATTCTTGTTCTAAGATATTCATTTGCACTCAAGAACATGATGAATGTGATGATTATGTGACACTCATCATCATTCTCACCTATGAACGAGTGCCTGACAACCACTTCTGTTCTACAAGCAAACAAGGCTTGAATGTTTATCTCTTGGATCCCTTAATCGGAATCTTCGTGGTATAAGCTAGAAGTGATGGTGGCATTCAAGAGAATCTAGAAGGTCTAAACCTTGTCTGTGGTATTCTGAGTAGGATTCAATGATTGAATGACTGTGACGAGCTTCAAACTCGCGATTGTGGGGCGTTAGTGACAGACGCAAAAGAATCACTGGATTCTATTCCGACATGATCGAGAACCGACAGCTGAATAGCCGTGCCGTGACAGGGTGCGTTGAACATTTTCACTCAGAGGATGGGAGGTAGCCACTGATAATGGTGAAACCCTACATACAGCTTGCCATGGAAAGGAGTAAGAAGGATTAGATGAAGACAGTAGGAAAGCAGAGAGACGGAAGGGACGAAGCATCTCTATACGCTTATCTGAAATTCTCACCAATGGATTACATAAGTATCTCTATCTTTATCTTCATGTTTTATTCATACATCATCCATAACCATTTGAGTTTGCCTGACTAATATTTACAAGGTGACCATAGCTTGCTTCATACCAACAATCTCCGTGGGATCGACCCTTACACAGAGTGCTTTGGGCCACGGCCAAAACTCATAAAGTAGCTGTGTTCAAGAATCATCATACTTAACTAGGAGAATCAA
>NC_029774.3:49159836-49161931 GCF_000817695.3 Arachis duranensis
AAGTCTGGCTGGCTGTGAAGCCATGTCTAATTTTATTGGACTGAGGTTTCAACTTATCATCACAAGAGCTTGTTGATTTCTATCAATCTTGCTGTTGGAGCAATGATCTGCTAAGGCTTGGCTGGCCATTGGCCATGTCTAGTGTTTTGGACCGAAGCTTTCTTTGAAAGCTTGGCTGGCTATGAAGCCATGTCTAATTCCTGGACCGGAGTCCTAGCCTAGCATTGCAATGATTCCTGGGATTCTCATTAAGAATTTTGAATCCTTTATGTTACTTGTCCACATAGTTTTCGAAAAAAAAAACCAAAAAAATTACAAAATCATAAAAACCAAAAATATTTCTTGTTTGAGTCTAGAGTCTCATTTTAAGTTTGGTGTCAATTGCATGTTTCTGTTCTTCTTGCATTTATCATGTGTCTTCAGTGATCTTCAAGTTGTTCTTGATGATTTACTTGCTCTGATCTTTAAATTCTCTTGTTTTGTGTGTTTTGTTGTTTATCAAATGCACTCTCAACTTGTTAGTGTCAGTAGTATACAAACTGCTAAGTTTGGTGTCTTGCATGTATTGTTATTTGATTTCAGTTGCATTTTTTATTATTCCTCATTATTAAAAATCCAAAAAAAATTTTAATTTGTGTCTTTTTAAGTCAATAATACAGAGAATTGAAGACTCAGAACATACAGCAGAGGAATTACACAGAAAAAGCTGGGCGTTCAAAACGCCCAGTGAAGAAGGCAAACTGGCGTTTAAACGCCAGCCAGGGTGCCTGGCTGGGCGTTTAACGCCCAAAATGGTAGTGCTTTGGGCGTTAAACGCCAGAATGTGCACAATTCTGGGCGTTTAACGCCAGGATGGCACAAGAGGGAAGATTCTGTTTTCAATTCAAATTTTTTTCAGGTTTTCAAAATTTTTCAATCAAATCTTTTCAATCAAATCTTTTTCAAAATCAATTTCTTTCCATTTTCAAAAATACTTACTATCAATTAATGATTTGATTCAACATCTCAAGTATGTTGCCTTTTCTGTTGAGAAAGGTTTAAATGTTTGAATCATATCTTTTCTTGTTAGCCAAGTCATTAATTTTTAAAATCAAATCTTTTTAAATTACTTTTCAAATCATATCTTCTCAATCACATCTTTTTTAAAACCATAACTTTTCAATCATATCTTCTTAAATCACATCTTTTTCAAAATAGTTTTCAATCATATCTTTTTAATTTCTAATTTCAAAATCTTTTTCAAAAATCACTTGATTTCTTTTTCACTCTTAGTTTTCGAAAATCAATTAGTATTTTTCAAAATGTTTTTCATTTATTTTCAAAAATTTCTTCCCCTCTTTTCACATCCTTCTATTTATGGACTAACACTCACCCTTAATGCACAATTCGAACTCCATCTTTCTTGATAAGTTCGAATTTTCTACCTCTTCCTTCTATTTTTCTTTTCCTCTAACACCTCAAGGAATCTCTATACTGTGACATAGAGGATTACATATTTTCTTGTTCTTTTCTCTTTTATATGAGCAGGAGCAAAGACAAAAGCATTCTTGTTGAGGCTGACCCTGAACCTGAAAGGACCTTGAAGCGAAAGCTAAGAGAAGCTAAGGCACAACTCTCTGTAGAGGACCTAACAGAAATCTTCAAAGAAGAAGAACCCATGGCAGCCGAAAACAACAACAATGCCAACAATGCAAGGAAGGTGCTGGGTGACTTTACTGCACCTACTCCCAACTTCTATGGGAGAAGCATCTCTATCCCTGCCATTGGAGCAAACAACTTTGAGCTTAAGCCTCAATTGGTTTCTCTAATGCAACAGAATTGCAAGTTCCATGGACTTCCATTGGAAGATCCTCATCAGTTTTTTAGCTGAGTTCTTGCAAATCTGTTACACTGTCAAGACTAATGGGGTTGACCCTGAGGTCTACAGACTTATGCTATTCCCTTTTGCTGTAAGAGACAGAGCTAGGACATGGTTGGACTCACAACCTAAAGAAAGCCTGAATTCTTGGAAAAAGCTAGTCAATGCCTTCTTGGCAAAGTTCTTTCCACCTCAAAAATTGAGTAAGCTTAGAGTGGAAGTCCAAACTTTCAGACA
>NC_029774.3:49161985-49162864 GCF_000817695.3 Arachis duranensis
CTCTATGAAGCTTGGGAAAGATACAAACAATTAATCAGAAAGTGTCCCTCTGATATGCTTTCTGAATGGAGCATCATAGGTATCTTCTATGATGGTCTGTCTGAACTATCCAAGATGTCATTCGATGGCTCTGCTGGAGGCTCTCTTCATCTGAAGAAGATGCCTGCAGAAGCTCAAGAACTGATTGAAATGGTTGCAAATAACCAATTCATGTACACTTCTGAAAGGAATCCTGTGAACAATGGGACAAATCAGAAGAAAGGAGTTCTTGAGATTGAAACTCTGAATGCTATATTGGCTCAGAACAAAATATTGACTCAGCAAGTCAATATGATTTCTCAAAGTCTGTCTGGAATGCAAGCTACACCAGGCAGTACTTTCTCAAAGTCTGTCTGGAATGCAAAATGCACCAAGCAGTACTAAGGAAGCTTCATCTGAAGAAGAAGCTTATGATCCTGATAACCCTTCAATGGAAGAGGTGAATTACATGGGAGAATCCTATGAAAACACCTATAATCCTTCATGGAGAAATCATCCAAATCTCTCATGGAAGGATCAACAGAGACCTCAACAAGGTTTCAACAACAATAATGGTGGAAGAAACAAGTTTAGCAATGGCAAGCCTTTTCCATCATCTTCTCAGCAACAGACAGAGAATTCTAAGCAAAACCACTCTGACTTAGAAACCATGGTCTCTGATCTAATCAAAACCACTCAAAGTTTCATGACTGAAACAAGGTCCTCCATTAGAAATTTGGAGGCACAAGTGGGGCAGCTGAGCAAGAAAATTACTGAACTCCCTCCTAGTACTCTTTCAAGCAATACAGAAGAAAATCCAAAAGGAGAGTGCAAGGCCATCAACATGGCCGAATTTGGAGA
>NC_029774.3:49163256-49164302 GCF_000817695.3 Arachis duranensis
ATCCCTTGTGTTTAAGGCTCAAGGATATCCCTCTGTAACCATGGAGAGGAAGCATGAAGAGCTTCTCTCAAAACAGAGTCAAACGGAGCCCCCACAGTCAAACTCTAAGTTTGATGTTGGGAGGCCACAACCAAATTCTAAGTTTGGTGTTGAACCCCCACATTCAAACTCTAAGTTTGGTGTTGGGAGGTTCGAACATTGCTCTGAGCATCTGTGAGGCTCCATGAGAGCCCACTGTCAAGCTACTGACATTAAAGAAGCGCTTGTTGGGAGGCAACCCAATGTTATATTTTTCTATATTTCCTTTGTTATTTTATGTTTTCTGTAGGTTGATGATCATGAGAAGTCACAAAATCAATTGAAAAAGCAAAAACAGAATGAAAAACAGAAAGAAAAATAGCACACCCTGGAGGAAGACCTTGCTGGCGTTTGCTGGCGTTTAAACGCCAGTAAGGCTAGCAAATGGGCGTTTAATGCCCAGTCTGGCACCATTTTGGGCGTTTAACGCCAGAAAGAGGCACCAGACTGGTGTTAAACACCAGGAAAGGGCAAGAGGCTGGCGTTAAACGCCAGAAATGGGCACCAGCCCGGCGTTTAACGCCAGAATTGGCATAAAGAGCATTTTTGCTCGCCACTTGGTGCAGAGATGAATTTTCCTTGACACCTCAGGATCTGTGGACCCCACAGGATCCCCACTTACCCCACCACTCTCTCTCCTCTTCACCCATCCACCAATCACCTCAACACCTCTTCCAAAAACCCCTCACATTCACCAATCACCTCAACCACTCTTCCCCAAAAACCCCTCACCTATCAAATCCCATCTTTCTCTTCACCACTCACATCCATCCTTCATAAAACCCCACCTACCTAACCATTCAAATTCAAACCACTTTCCCTCCCAAACCCACCCTCACATAACCAAACCCTACCCCTCTCTCCACCCCTATATAAACCCATCTTCACTCCTTCATTTTCACACAACCTAAACACTACTTCTCCCCCTTGGCCGATCCACAAAGCCACCTCCATCTCCTCTATTTCTT
>NC_029774.3:49167316-49210544 GCF_000817695.3 Arachis duranensis
TACATACAGCTTGCCATGGAAAGGAGTAAGAAGGATTGGATGAAGACAGTAGGAAAGCAGAGAGACGGAAGGGACAAAGCATCTCCATACGCTTATCTGAAATTCTCACCAATGAATTACATAAGTATCTCTATCTTTATCTTCATGTTTTATTCATACATCATCCATAACCATTTGAGTTTGCCTGACTAAGATTTACAAGGTGACCATAGCTTGCTTCATACCAACAATCTCCGTGGGATCGACCCTTACTCGCGTAAGGTTTATTACTTGGACGACCCAGTACACTTGCTGGTTAGTTGTGCGAAGTTGTGATAAAGAGTTGAGATTACAATTGTGCGTACCATGTTGATGGCGCCATTGATGATCACAATTTCGTGCACCAGTGTTGATTCTACGAGAATTAATGGATTAAGCGACCATGATTAATTGATTTTTCTAGTTAGACGACTCATATTCGAGTGATGAACAAGTAAATGAAAGCTTGAATCTAAATGACTTGTAAAGAATGAAAGAAAATGACAGAAATATAAATTGCTGGAAATTAAATTGCAAAAATATAAATGACTAGAAACTATTTTTCAATAGATTTGAATCCTTGTAATGAAGAATGAAACTCTCTCTTAGAATAACAAAGCTTGAATCAAGAAGAAGAAAAAGATAACATCAATCCATTATTATTCAATAGAGCTCCTCTCTTTAATGGAGGAATTAACTACTCATAATGGAAGAAAAGAAAAACGGGTATGGAGTATGTACAAAGAAAGAATGGTGAAGAAGGAGAATGAAATGTATGAAGAATGTGCGCAAAGAAATGGTTCAAGCAGTGTCCTTACAATGTATCATCTATGGGTTTTTATACTACTCTAGAACTCAAATTCAAATGTAAACTAAATTTAAATTATCTCAAATTCAAATTTCCTAGCTATTTCTAGAAGATTCTTGCTTGTTAATGGGTCCTTTGTGGCTTTGCTTGATTGAGAATTATGGCTTGGATGAAGGTTTGGGCATGTTTCATGGTGAGTTTTATGAACTGAAAGATGCTCATTGTTTGTTGCCCAAATAAATTTCCACCATAGACTATTATATATCTTTGAAAAGCTCTAGATGTTATACTTTCAATGCTACTAAGAGCATGTCATTTGAATTTCTATATCTCAAGTTATGTGCTTTCAAAGGTGAAGAGGTCAGGGTGATGATTGGTACTATACTCAACTTTCTTCCCGTAGCAAAGACTGGTGAATTTTACCCTTCAAATCTTCAATTCAGTGTTCACTATGGACTATTATATATTGTTGGAAAGATCTAGATGTCAGCTATCTAATGACAATAGAATCACTGCATTTGGAGTTTTGTAGATCTAGTTAACATTGTTGGAGTAAGAAAAGGCCAGGGTTGCAAATCTTCTCTTTGGTTGGTTTCCAACTTTTGCCACCTTCTTTGTTTCTCCAAAGGCCTCTTTGATTGTTCATATCCTCCTTTATTCATGCCTAACATCTTTTACAAATTTTCTATAATAATCAAAGCACAAAACAACTCCAAGAAGCATTGCTTAAAGCACCAAAAATCTCAACTAAAACAAGAAAATCACTAATTTTGTTCAAAGAAAAAGATATTCCCAAAGACATTGATTAAAATCATGAAATCTTAATGAAAATACACTACAAGAAAATAGAACATTTATAACAAAAATTTTGTATCAAATTAAAAATTGTTACAAAAAACCATTTTTTGTATTAATAGCTGCTGATTGTTACAAAAAAAGTATGTTTTGTAACAACATTACAAGTTGTTACAAAACATCCAGATATTTTGTAACAATACATTTTATTTTGTTACAAATGATGGTAGTTTTTGTAACGCGCCGGTGTGTTGTTACAAAATATTATAATGTTTTGTAACAAAAAATAAAGTAGTTGTAAAAATTCGTAGTATTTTGTAACAAAATAATTTTTTTGTTTCAAAAAATCCAAATGTTTTGTAACAAAATATCTTTTTGTTTGAAAAACTCAAATTAATTTGTAACAAAAAATTAATTTGTCACCAAATTTAACATTGTTTGTAACAAGTTTTATTTTGTGTCACAAAATATATGTATAATTTATATATTTTTTTCAAAATGTTAAAAACTTTAAGAATTAAAATATTGTCTTTATATTTTTTTAAAATAATTTTATTTTGTTTCAGAAATAAAAAAATTGTTTATATAATTCTTTTAAAATATATTTTATAGATTATTTTTTACATATTCATTAATTTTTAAATGATGTAAATATTAATTTATATGCCTTTAGAAAATTAGTATATAATTTTTAATAATCAGAATTTTAAAATAACTTAAAACTAATTGGTAAAATTTAAAATTTTTTTATTAATTTATAAATATAAATAACAATAATTAAAAGTATTCCAAAAAAAATTTAAAAAACTAAATGAATTGTAAAAACCCAAGGGCTAATAGCTAATGAATGTAAAATGGTAAAAAAATCCTAAGGTTCCCCCAGTCTCCCACCTCACTCGAAGCCTCACACTCAGTCACTCTCAACCCAACGCGCCGTCTACAAATCCTATCTGCGAGGGAAAAAAGAGCTGCTGCCGGAGGAAGAGTCACCGGCGTAGCCCCTGGGAGACGTCTCCGGTGGCATCGTGGTCCTCCAGCCGCTCCTCGAATCTGCTTCGTCTGTGTCACTGCTCACCTCCGTTTGTGTCGTCCTAGCTGTCTTGGCTCCGCTGCCTTCCGCCTTCTCTACCTTCGTACCATGCCTCTTCTGTATCTGCTACCTCCATTTCTGTGGTCATCTTGTTGGGTGAGTCCTCTGCTGGCTGTGCTCTGTTCGTGCCGAAGCTCTGCTCGTGCCGAAGTTCTGATCGTGTGGTCACCTCTCCTCGTCGGTGGCCTGCGTCTTCGACGGTGAAATGGCCCTAACCCGTCGCTGAGTGCTGAGTTTGGTTCTGTTTCTGACATTCTTCAGTGTAGAGGTATTTTTTTCTAATATGTAGTTATTGTATATTAATTTTGTGGACTTCATTCTTGCTGTTTTATTGTAGGTTTAGAAGAGAAAATTGATACTAATTCCTAACTCTATCTGTAAGTAAAACTAAATGATTTAATATGTTGTTCTGTTTGTTCTTTTTCTTTTCTTGAGGCTTGTATACTAAAGTTGGAAAACCTGAGTTACATAATAAAGCAGAAGAAACTTTTATTAGCGCTTCTTTTGAGGAGACATGGGAGAATTTGGTGTTCTACTTTGGAAGTCTTTCTTTTCAGGTTTGAATTTTTCATTGTGACAACCATTGAGGTGTTCTTATGTTGTTTTGCTATTTTAGGTCAATGCAAATAATTATACCTTACCTCCTTTTGTCTTTTGTGAGTTTGGTCTTCTATAGAAAAAAAATTTAAGAAACAAAGATAATAGAAAGCATCATGTTGTACCACATATTATTGGTCGCAGGACATTTCAAGTTGTTAGACGTGATCGGGTAAATAGTCTTAAAGTTTTAATTTGGTCTTATATTTTTTGCTATGTCACGTTTGCACTTAACTACATTCTATATTTTAAACTTCCATAAAATTTGCAGCGCCATCCTAGAACCGGTTTCGAGCCTGACATTCAAGAATTGTGACAAATTACTCATCAAAAGTGTAATGGAGAATGGGTCAATGAAAAAGCTAAACAAATTGATGTAACATTACTAACCTTTTTCCTCTTTCTGTTGCATGGAAGTTAAATATTATCTCCATTTTTAAATCACAAATTGGATTGTGTAGGATGATATTAGCTGTATGCTCGATGACTCCTATGATTTGGAAAATCCTCTCACTCCAAATGAAGCTTTTCTACTTGTGAGAGGTGAGAAAAGTGGTGCAAGTTATGGCATAAAGGCTCCAAAGTCTAAGTTGAGGATTTAAGCACAACTTCAAGAGACAATGCAAGACCGTGAAGAGCTAACAAAGGAAATAGATGTGCTCAAAGAAAAACTTGAAAAGAGCAACGAACACGTCAAGAGGAAGAATTAGCTCAAATGAAAGCTCAATTGGAAGCTCCATAAGCTATTGTGAACTCTCTCATAGTGCGCTTTGACAATGAAACAAACTAGACCCTAAAGGTACTCTAAAGTTGCTTATGGTTTTAATACATTTTTGTAGATGATTCCCATTTTATATTAGTATACTTTAATTTGTATATGGATATATTTATCACATTTTACTTGTGTCATGGTTGAAAAATGACAAATGTCCTATTATTTGGTTTGATAAATTTGGTTGGGTATGGCTGAGACATAAGTTGTGAATTGGTTGTGTTTGTTAGAACCGTGGACGGTGAAAATATCCAAGTTTTAGGAGAGGTTCTACCGAAATTTTTCTAAACAGTTTGGATAAAACTTAGTGGAAAAATTATAGATAGTGTTATATCTTGTTTCTAACTTTTTTGTTTCGGTTTTTCTTATTTACAGGAGTGCTGAAATGGTGACCATATGCTACCTTGAGGGCTCAAGAATGTTTTGATGCATAGAGACACTAATCTATGCTAGAACTTTTATGTTTTGGTTGAACTTTTATGTTTTGGTTGAACTAATCAATGTACTCACTAGCTAATGTTATTTTGTTTCAAGACAATTTTAGCTAAAAAGATCTTGTTTGACTTATGTATGTTTTTGCATATTATATACATGTAAACTTGCTTATTAAAAGCATTAATATATTAGTTAATTTAAAAAAATTTAGTAAATTATGCATGTAATTTGTAATAAAAAAAGTTATTCCAAAATAATTAATTTGCTTTCGTAACTAAAGAAAAAATATGTTACAAAATCATGTTATATTTTGTAACAAAATTTTTTGATAGAAAAAAATTGACTGTCACGAAAAATACCTTCAAGATCAAAATTTGTTACTACTTTTGTAACGGCTTCTGATTTTTTGTATCAGAAAAAATTGTTACAAAATATGGTATTGAATTGTAACAGTTCCATTTTTCGTTACAAAAACTTTTTATAGCGGGACTTACTGCAATGGACCCTTTTTTGTTACAAAAAACTTTTGTGTCAAAAATTCAACGTTTTGTAACAATATTTTTTGTTACAAATACGCCTTTTTCTTCTAGTGAATGAAGGAATTTCCACTATAGTTAAAAGTATTACATATACCAATTTTACAGGATTGACCCAATCCTTTCACACTCAAGTTCTAACCTAACTTGACATTGGCTATGCTAATACCTAACTCTTCACTCTTAGTGCTAACCAAACTAAGAAAGGGATACCTTACAGGTACAAGATACAAGACATAGACATACCTAAAGAAATCAGAAAATAACTCTAGGCTTTTCTCTCAAGTGTATCACTCAACCTTTTTTCACTCATGCTTTTACTTGAGCTCTCTCACTATGCCTTTTCACACAAGAAATTACAGAAAGATAAACATAGAAAAGTACATCACAATCTGTAAAACATGAAGGAGATTGACTTCATCAGCAGCTTCTTTGCTATGTGCAAAATCATATTTGCAAACCTCAGATACAGTTCTTCAGTATTGGCCGAATGCTTCTTTGAAAGAAAGCATTATCCAAGTAGGGGAACTTCTTCTCAGAACTCAACTCACCAAACTCTAGTTTTCTTCCTTGGTTCTGAATGAGCAGAAAGTCTTCTTTTATCTCCTTGCGTGTTGCTTGGTTGCTCTCCCTAGGTCAACTCCTTAAGCCTTGAGCTTCACTAACCCACTGTCTCACTTTTTCTCATTTTTCCTTAGAGTAGAACCTTTGCTTCTGACTTCTCCATCTTGACCGAAAGTCATAAAACAGCAACCACAAAAGTCTTCCAATGGTAAACTGAATCTGAACCCTTAAAAACTAACTTGGTTCCCAAGACATGTTTGAGACCATGGATTTACAGTAGAGAATAACAGAAATCCTCTTTTCCATATAGCTCAAAACGGAGTGGCAGAGAGTTAAAGATGAAGAGAAGAAAGTGTGTTGCATGTAAAAGGAAATGGGTTACCTTTAACCTAAGCTTGATATGGTTTGGATTTGTTGATTAGACTTCTGCATCTCAAGCTTGGACTTTCTCTTTCTTGCTTCTTTGATGATCACCTTAGGGAAGAAGCTTTCTCTTTCTCTTTCTCACTTTTCTGAGTTTTGTGATTTGACTAAGACAGAGGAGAGAAGAACGTTGCTTTGGTAGTGAGATCAAATTGGAGGGATTTGAAATTGAGTTGGGTTTGGATCGGATATCCATTAAGTAACCCATTTGGCCCATCTGACTTCTTTCTTTGCTTTTCCTTGGGCTTCTATTTTTGCTTTCAGCCCACCATCCTTGCTGTTTATTTTTCATTCCATTTGGGCTATAAAATTGAATTTTGTCCTGCAACAATAAATAATTAATAATATGCAATTATAATTAATCAACACTAATTATTTATTTTGCCCAAAAATAATGTTTGTCATCACTAATTAATTTAGTTCATTTCTTAACTCAACAAAATATTATTGTACTAAAATTATTCTTAATAAAAATAATAAATTTTAAAGGTGTGATCAATATAATTTTTATTTTTATACTTAAAATTTGCATGTTATTTCAATTTTATTATTAATATTTAATTTTAATAGTAAATTCTATTGCATTGCTATCAGACCGACTATATTTTATGGTACAGAGTATTGGACAGCCAAAGGAGAACACGAACATAAGTTAAGTGTGACAAAGATGAAGATGTTGAGATAGATGAGTAGTCATATGCGATTAGATAGAATAAGGAACGAAGATATAAGAGAGAGTTGGAGTATCACCTATTAGGAAAAGATGGTAGAATCGTGTCTTAGGTGGTTTAGATATGTGACAAAAAGACCGACAGAGCACCCAGTCAGGAGGGTGGATGAGATAGAAGATGGATAAGGGGTGAAAGGTCGGTAGAGGAAGACTTAGAAAAAACATCCATGAGGTGGTCAAATGAGATCTACATATAAACTGTTTCTCTGTAGATATGATATATGATAGAGCTCAATGATGTTATTTAATTCAAGTAATCGACTCCATCTAATAGGACAAGATTTTATTATTGTTGTTGTATTTAATTCAATTTTATTCTTAATATTTCAATATATTTTAACAATTTTGAATTGACATATCACTCACATATTAACCTAGAATTTGTTGTGATAAGAATGAGTGTGTGGATACTATTTATTATGGGTGGCTCATGTTCTCAAGGATGAATGCATTAAAGAAATTTGAAAATGAAAATCTTCCTTCGCCTATAAATAGAGAAGCAACTGAGGAGCAATTACACACATCAATAAAACATTTCTTCTCTATCTACGTACAATATAAAGCTTTTCTTTCTCTTTCTCTCTTCATATACTACAAATATAATATTAATATATAAATTGTTGTTATTATGGTAGGATATTAATATTAGGGAATATTAATATTAGAGTCTTCTATTTACACTTCTTTATTTATTGATTTCACAACACGTTATCAGCACGAGACTTTGATAAAATTTTAGGAAGACTCCATGTAACAAATTTTCGTTATGTCGAAGCTCTCTCATCTTGAATTCAATGCTCTTGATATATCTGGAAACAATTATTTATCATGGATATTAGATGCTGAAATCTATCTTGATTCACTGGATTATGGAGATACCATTAAGGCTGAAAATAATGTATCCCAGAAGGATAAAGTCAAAGCCATGATTTTTCTTTATCGTCATCTTGACATATGATTGAAAAATGAATATCTCACATTAAAAGATCCTGCAGATCTATGAAAAGACCTTGAAGAAAGGTACAATTATAAAAATATAGTAATACTTCCTCAAGCCCGATATGTTAGAGAAAACTTTCTCGACCTTCCATGCCTCGAATGTGCTCCTGTAGCAGCAATATCGAGAAAAAGGATTTAATTTAAGTTAATTTCTTGCCTTCTTGTTGCTGAACGCAACAATGAGTTGCTATTAAGAAATCATGAAATGCGCCCAACTGGCGCCGCCCCATTTCCTGAAGCAAATGCGGCAAATCATAACCCCAGAAGAGGTAAATGGCAAGGTTTTGGTAACAAGAAAATTTATGGAAGGAAAAGGAATTATGTTCACAAAGGATCTCACCAGAAGTGGGATAAAGAAAGAAATATTGGGTAAAATAAATCAATAGAGGATAAGTGTTTCCGTTGTGGTGGAAAGGGCCATTGGTCACGTACCTGTCGTACCCCAAGGCACCTAGTCAATCTTTACAAGACATCTTTGAAAAAGGATGACAAAGGAAAGAAAACAAATTTTGTTTCAAATGATGCTGAAAATTCCACCACTCATTATGATGTATCTTATTTCTTTGAAGATCCTAAAGGAAACATTGGCCATTTGATCAATGATGAAATAGTTTAATATGTGTGTTTGTTAAGTATTCATATGAATAAATAATGTAAGAAACTTCTTGTTAAGTTTTATGTATTTCAAAATTACTGAATGTACCAAGATAATAATAAAGAAATTTTTAGTATATACTATACTTCTTAGAAAAATATTTTCAATCAAGGAAATAATTTACTACATAAATATTTCTACTCATTTTATTACTTCCTTTGAAGAGAATGGCAAGGACATATAGTGAAGATGTTTGCCTTGCGAATAGTGCAAGTTCGCACACCATTCTCAAAAGTGATATATATTTTACTCATCTTGTGCTAAAAGAAAAATAGGTTAATACTATTATTGGCTCGGGCAATGTGATCGAAGGCTCCGGAAGAGCTATAAGTTTGTTTCTTGGAGGAACAAAATTCATAATAAATAATGCACTATTATCTACCAAGTCTCTGAGGAAATTGTTGAGTTTCAAAGATATTCACCGAAATGGATATCATATTGAAACAATGAATGAGGAAAATCATGAGTACTTGTATATCACAACCCATGATTCAAATAAAAAGGTTGTATTAGAAAAGTTACCCTCACTTTCATCTGGGTTATATTATTGGTGCACGAAATTGTGATCTCAATGGCGCCAACAACTTGGTACGCACAATTGTAATCTCAACTCTTTTTCACAACTTCGCACAACTAACCAGCAAGTGCACTGGGTCGTCCAAGTAATAAACCTTACGTGAGTAAGGGTCGATCCCACGGAGATTGTCGGCTTGAAGCAAGCTATGGTCATCTTGTAAATCCCAGTCAGGCGAATTCAAATGGTTATGGAGTTTTGATACTTAAAATATAAATAAACATAAAATAAAGGTAGAGATACTTATGTAATTCATTGGTGGGAATTTCAGATAAGCGTACGGAGATGCATTATTCCTTCTGAATCTCTGCTTTCCTTCTATCTTCGTCCAATCCTTCATACTCCTTTCTATGGCAAGTTGTATGTTCAGGCATCACCGTTGTCAATGGCTACCTCCCATCTTCTCAGTGAAAATGGTCCAGCTACGGGTTACGTAGGGCTAATCATCTATCGGTTCTCACTTGTGTCGGAATAAGATCCAGTGATCCTTTTGGCTCTGTCACTATGCCCAACAATCATGAGTTTGAAGCTCGTCACAGTCATCCCAAATCCTACTCGGAATACCACAGACAAGGTTTAGACTTTTCGGATGTCAAGAATGCTGCCAATTGATTCTAGCTTATACCACGAAGACTCTGATCTCAAGAAATTGAAGGCTCTGTTGTCAGGAGAGGCAATCAAACGCATGGACCAGGAATCCAAGAGATATGCATTCAAGCTTATTTTCATGTAGAACGGAAGTGTTTGTTATGCACGCGTTCATAAGTTGAGAATGGTGATGAGTGTCACATAATCATCACATTCATCATGTTTTTGTGTGCGAATGGATATCTTAGAACAAGAATAAGCGTGAATTGAATAGAAAACAGTAGTAATTGCATTAATACTTGAGGAACAGCAGAGCTCCACACCTTAATCTATGGTGTGTAAAAACTCCACCGTTGAAAATACATAAGTGATAATGGTGTTCATTGGCTTCGGCTCCAGAGGGGGAACCAGAATAACCAAGACGACAAATACAATAGTAAAAAGTCCTATTTATAATGAACTAGTAACCTAGGGTTTACAGAAATAAGTAAATGATGTAGAAATCCACTTCCGGAGCCCACTTAGTGTGTACTTGGGCTGAGCATTGAAGCTTTCACGTGTTCCTTAGAGTTAAACGCCAGTTTGTAGCCTATTTTGGCGTTTAACTCTAGCTTGTAACCTGTTTCTGGCGTTTAACGTCAGAATAGGGTAGGAAGTTGGCGTTTGAACGCCAGTTTGCGTCATCAAAACTCGAGCAAAGTATGAACTATTATATATTGCTGGAAAGCCCTGCATGTCTACTTTCCAACGCTATTGAGAGCGCGCCATTTGGGTTTTTGTAGCTCTAAAAAATTCATTTCAAGTGCAGGGAGGTCAGAATATAATAACATCAGCAGTCCTTTTTCAGCCTCTGAATCAGATTTTTGCTCAGGTCCCTCAATTTCAGCAAAAAAATACCTGAAATCATAGAAAAACACACAAACTTATAGTAAATTCTAGAAATGTGAATTTTGCTTAAAAACTAAGAAAAATATACTAAAAAGTAGCTAGATCCTACTAAAAACTACCTAAAAAAAATGCCAAAAAGCGTATAAATTATCCGCTCATCACAACACCAAACCTAAATTGTTGCTTGTCCCCAAGCAACTGAAAACCAAATAGGATAAAAAAAAAGAGAACATACAATGAATCTCACAATATCAATGAAACTTAGTCCCAATTAGATGAGTGGGGCTACTAGCTTTTTTGCTTCTGAACAGTTTTGGCATCTCACTTTATGCTTTGAAATTTAGAATGATTGGCTTCTATAGGAAGTCAAAATTTTAGATAGTGTTATTGATTCTCCTAGTTCAGTATGCTGATTCTTGAACACAGCTACTTTATGAGTCTTAGCTGTGGCCCTAAGCACTTTGTTTTCCAGTATTACCACCGGATACATAAATGCCACAGACACATAACTGGGTGAACCTTTTCAGATTGTGACTCAGCTTTGCTAAAGTTCCCAATTGAGGTTTTCAGAGTTCTTAAGCACACTTTTTTTGCTTTGGATCACGACTTTAACCACTCAGTCTCAAGCTTTTCACTTAGACCTTCATCACACAAGTACATGGTTAGGGACAGCTTGATTTAGCCGCTTAGGCCAGGATTTTATTTCCTTGGGCCCTCCTATCCATTAATGCTCAAAGCCTTGGATCCTTTTTACCCTTGCCTTTTGGTTTAAATGGCTATTGGCTTTTTTTGCTTGCTTTTTCTTTTTCTTTCTTTCTTTATTTTTTTGCCATTTTTTTCGCTACTTTTTTTTTCACTGCTTTTTCTTGCTTCAAGAATCAATTTCTTGATTTTTCAGATTATCAATAACATTTCTCTTTGTTCATCCTTCTTTCAAGAGCCAACAATTTTAACATTCATAAACTTCTGTATAAAAAATATGTACTGTTCAAGCATTCATTCAGAAAACAAAAAGTATTGCCACCACATCAAAATAATTAAACTAATTTCAAGATAAAATTTGAAATTTAAGTACTTCTTGTTCTTTTGTAATTAGGCACATTTTTCATTTAAGAGAGGTGAAGGATTCATGAAATTATTCATAGCTTTAAGACATACACACTAGACACTAATGATCATGTAATGAAGATACAAACATAGACAAACAATAAGCATTAAATTCGAAAAATAGAAAAATAAGAACAAAGAAATCAAAGAACGGGTCCACCTTAGTGATGGCGGCAAGTTCTCCTTCTTGAAGATCCTATGGAGTTCTTGAGCTCCTCAATGTTTCTTCCTTGCCTTTGTTGCTCTTCCTTCATGGCTCCTTGATGTGCAGTCAAATGCTCTACTACTGAGCTATGGACCCTTGAGATGAATCTCTCCATCTCCCATGACTCGGAGGAGGATGCTTTTGCCTTTTCTTTTCTCTTTCTAGAGGTTTCTCTGGCCTTAGGTGCCATAAGTGGTTATGGAAAAAGAAAGCAACACTTTTACCACACCAAACTTAAAAGGTTTACTCGTCCTCGAGCAAAAGAAGAAAGGAAGAAGGGGAAGAAGAAAAAAATGGAGGAGATGGAGGGGGAGATAGGTTCGACCAAGGGGGTAGGAGAGTGTTTGTGATGTGTGAAAGTGAAGGAGTGAAGAGGGGTATTTATAGGGAAAGAGAGGGAGAGTGGCCGAATGGAATTGGGTTTAGGGAAGAGTGATATGAGAAGGTGTGAGAGAGAGAGAGAGAGAATGAGTTGAGGTTGGTGGGGATCCTGTGGAGTCCACAGATCCTGAGGGGTCAAGGACTTCTCATCCCTGCTCCATTTAGGCGTGCAAAAATGCCCTTTATGTGCAATCCTGGTGTTTAACGCCAGACTGCTACTTGTTTCTAGTGTTAAACGCCAGCTTTTATACCTTTCATGGCGTTTAACGCCAAGTTGGGGCCCTATTCTGGCGTTAAATGCCAGTCTGGTGCCCATTTCTGGCATTAAATGCCCAGAATGGTGCCGGACTGGGCGTTTAACGCCCATTCTACTACTCTTACTGGCGTTTAAACGCCATTAAGCTTATCCTCCAAGGTGTGCTATTTTAATGCTATTTTTTATTTTGCTTTGATTTTTGCAGTTATTTTTGTGACTCCACGTGATCATCAACCTAAAGAAAATATGAAATAACATAGATAAATAAAAATTGGGTTGCCTCCCAATAAGCGCTTCTTTAATGTCAATAGCTTGACAGTGGGCTCTCATGGAGCCTCACAGATAATCAGAGCATGGTTGTGGCCTCTCAACACCAAACTTAGAGTTTAGTTGTGGCCTCTCAACACCAAACTTAGAGTTTGGTTGTGAACTCCCAACACCAAACTTAAAATTTAAATGTGGGGGCTTTGTTTGACTCTGTGTTGAGAGAAGCTTTTCGTGCTTCCTCTCCATGTGTACAGAAGGAGAACCTTGAGTCTTGAATACAAGGTAGTCCTCATTCAATTGAAGGACCAACTCTCCTCTGTCAACATCAATCACAGCTTTTGGTGTGGCTAGAAAAGGTCTTCCAAGGATGATGGATTCATCCTCATCTTACCCAGTGTCTAGGATTATAAAATCAGCAGGTGATGAGCGGATAATTTATACACTTTTTGGCATTATTTTTAGGTAGTTTTTAGTAAGTTCAAGCTACTTTTAGGGATGTTTTCATTTGTTTTTATGTTAAATTCACATTTCTGGACTTTACTATAAGTTTGTGTGTTTCTCTGTGATTTCAAGTAATTTCTGGCGTAAATTGAGGGACTTGAGCAAAACTCTGAAAAAGGCTGGCAAAAGGACTGCTGATGTTGTTGGAATCTCACCTCCCTGCACTCGAAATACACAAAGGACTGCTGATGCTGTTGGAATCTGACCTCCCTGCACTCGAAATGAATTTTCTGGAGCTACAGAACTCCAAATGACGCGCTCTTAAAAACGTTGGAAAGTAGACATCCAGAGCTTTCCAGCAATATATAATAGTCCATACTTTATTTGGGAATTGACGACGTAAACTGGCGTTCAACGCCAGTTCCATGCTGCTATCTGGAGTAAAACGCCAGAAACACGTCACGACCCGGAGTTGAACGCCCAAAACACGTTACAACTTGGCGTTCAACTCCAAAAGAAGCCTCAGCTCGTGGATAGATCAAACTCAGCCGAAACATACACCAAGTGGGCCCTGGAAGTGGATTTATACATCAATTATTTACTCCTGTAAACCCTAGTAGCTAGTCTAGTATAAATAGGATAGTTTACTATTGTATTAGATATCTTTGGTCTCAGTTTTATTTTATTCTTCATTTGAGGAGACTATTGATCACGTTTTGGGGGGTTGGCCATTCGGCCATGCCTGAACCTTTCACTTATGTATTTTCAACGGTGGAGTTTCTACACACCGTAGATTAAGGGTGTGGAGCTCTGCTGTACCTCAAGTTTTAATGCAATTACTACTGTTTCTATTCAATTCTATTTATTCCTATTCTAAGATATTTGTTGCACTTCAACTTGATGAATGTGATGATCCGTGACACTCATCATCATTCTCACCTATGAACGCGCGTGACTGACAACCATTTCCGTTCTACCTTAGGCCGGGCGCATATCTCTTGGATTCCTTAAACAGAATCTTCGTGGTATAAGCTAGATTGATGGCGGCATTCATGGAAATCTGGAAAGTCTAACCTTGTCTGTGGTATTCTGAGTAGGATTTCGGGATTAAATGACTGTGACAAGCTTCAAACTCCTGAAGGCTGGGCGTTAGTGACAGACGCAAAAGAATCAAGGGATTCTATTCCAACCTGATTGAGAACCAACAGATGATTAGCCGTGCTGTGACAGAGCATAGGACCATTTTCACTGAGAGGATGGGATGTAGCCATTGACAACGGTGATGCCCTACATACAGCTTGCCATGGAAAGGAGTAAGAAGGATTGAAGGGAGAAGTAGGAAAGTAGAAAAAGAAAGGGCACAGTATCTCCATACGCTTATTTGAAATTCCCACTATTAATTTACATAAGTATTTCTATCCTATGTTATTTATCTTTATTTCCTGTTTATTATTTATTATTATTCGAAAATCCATAATCAATTATAATCCACCTGACTGAGATTTACAAGATGACCATAGCTTGCTTCATACCAACAATCTCTGTGGGATCGACCCTTACTCACGTAAGGTTTATTACTTGGACGACCCAGTACACTTGCTGGTTAGTTGAACGGAGTTGTGTCCACACATAGCAAAGAGCCATAATAATAATTCCATACAACAACAAAGAATACAACATTGATGATCACAATTTCGTCCACCAGCAGGGATGTAAAAGCCTTCAACCTTCACTAGCACGTCTTCTACTAGTCCATAAGCTTGTTTCATTGATTTGTCTGCCATCTCTAGTGAGATTATTGCAGCTTCAACCTCAAAGACTCACAGTTTCTCCTTTACAGAGAGTGGCATGAGGCTTATGCCTGACCCCAGGTCACACAGAGCCTTCTCAAAGGTCATGGTGCCTATGGTACAAGGTATTAAGAACCTTCCGGGATCCTCTTTCTTTTGAGGTAATGTTTGCCTAACCAAGTTATTCAGTTCATTGGTGAGCAAGGGGGGTTCATCCACCCAAGTCTCATTACCAAATAACTTGGCATTCAACTTCATGATTGCTCCAATGTACTTAGCAACTTGCTCTTCAGCAATATCTTCATCTTCTTCAGAGGAGGAATAGTCATCAGAGCTCATGTATGGCAGAAGTAGGTTCAATGGAATCTCTATGGTCTCTAATGAGCCTCAGATTCCTTAGGTTCTGCAATTGGGAACTCCTTTTGTCCAGAGGACGTCCCATGAGGTCTTCCTCACTGGGATTCACGTCCTCCTTTTCCTCTCTAGGTTCTGCCACACCAAGTAAGGTTATGGTCTTGCACTTTCTTTTTGGATTTTTTTCTGTATTGCTTAGGAGAGTACTAGGAGGAGTCTCAGTGCCTCTTTTACTCAGCTGGCCCACTTGTGCATCCAAATTTCTAATGAATGACCTTGTTTCATTCATGAAACTTAGAGTGGTTTTAGATAGATCAGAGACTATGTTTGCTAAGCTAGAGGGGCTCTGCTCAAAATTCTCTGTCTGTTGCTGAGAGAATGATGGAAAAGACCTGCTATTGCTAAACCTGTTTCTTCCACCATTATTAAAGCCTTGTTAAGGCTTTTGTTGATCCTTCCATGAGAAATTTGGATAATTTCTCCATGAGGTATTATAGGTGTTTCCATAGGCTTCACCCATGTAATTTACCTCTGCCATTGCAGCGTTCTCAGGATCATAAGCTTCTTTTTCAGAAGATGCTTCTTTAGTACTGTTGGATGTATTTTGCAAACCATTCAGACTCTGAGAAATCATATTGACTTGTTGAGTCAACATTTTGTTCTGAGCTAATATAGCATTCAGAGCATCAATTTCAAGAACTCCCTTCCTCTGAGGCATCCCATTATTCACAGGATTCCTTTCAGAGGTATACATGAGCTGGTTATTTGCAACCATTTCAATGAGTTCCTAAGCTCCTGCAGAATGGTCCAATGATATTTTAGACAATTTAGATAGACCATCATAGAATATATCCAGGATGGTCCATTCTGAAAGCATGTCAGAAGGACACTTTTTGGTCAGTTGTATCTTTTCCAAGCTTCATAGAGGAATTCACCTTCTTTCTGCCTGAAGGTTTGAACATCCACTCTAAGCTTGCTCAGCTTTTGAGGAGGAAAGAATTTGGCTAAGAAAGTCGTGACCATCTTATCCCAAGAGTTCAGGCTATCTCGAGGTTGAGAGTCCAACCATATTCTAGCTCTGTCTCTTACAGCAAAGGGAAAAGCATAAGCTTATAGACCTCGGGATCAACTCCATTGGTCTTAACAGTATCACAGATCTGCATGAATTCAGTTAAGATCTAAAAAGGATCTTCTGATGAAAGTCCATGAAACTTGCAATTCTGTTGCATCAGAGAAACTAATTGAGGCTTAAGCTCAAAATTGTTTACTCCAATGGCAGGGATTGAGATGCTTCTTCCATGGAAGTTGGAATTTGGTGCAGTAAAGTCATTAAGCACCTTCCTTGTATTGTTGTTGTTGGGTTCGGCTGCCATATCCTTTTCCTTTTCGAAAATTTCAGTTAGGTCCTCTTCAGAGTGCTGTGCTTTAGCTACTCTTAGCTTCTTCTTTAGAGTCCTTTCAGGTTCAGGGTCTGCTTCAACAAGAATGTTCTTGTCTTTGCTCCTGCTCATATGAAAAAGAAGAGAACAGAAAGAAGAGGAATCATATATGTCACAGTATAGAGATTCCTTTATGTGAGTAGAAGAATAAGAATTAAGGAAGAAGAAGAAAAATTCGAACACAGAGAATGGAGGGGTTCAAATTTTGAGAAGAGAAGTGTTAGTAAATAAATAAAATAAATAGAAAGAGAGAGAGAGAGAAATTTGAAAATTAGAAGAAAAGAAAAGAAAAATATTTTTGTTTTCATTTTAATTATTAGTTAGAATTCAAAAATTAAGAAAGAAATAAAATAAAATTAGAGTTTAAAACAATTACAAAATTAAAAAGATTTTTGAAAAAGGGTGAGGAGTTTTCGAAAATTAGAGAGAGAAAAGTAGTTAGGTGGTTTTGAAAAAGATAAGAAATAGTAAAACAAACAAAAAGTCAATTAGTTATTTGAAAAAGATTTGAAAATCAATTTTTGATAAGATAAGAAGTTAGAAAAGATTTTTGAAATTGATTTTGAAAAAGATATGATTTGAAAAAGATATGTTTGAAAAAGATATGATTGAAAAGATATGCTTAAAAAGATATGATTCAAATTTATTTTGAAAAATATTTGAAAAAGAAATTTAGAAAAATTTGATTTTGAAAATTAAAGTTAATGGCTTGACTAACAAGAAACTAAAAGATATGATTCTAGAATTCAAAGGTTGAACATTTCTTAACAAGAAAGTAACAAACTTGAAATTTTTGAATCAATCACATTAATTGTTAGTAAAGCTTTTGAAAATTTGAAATGAAATTAAGAAAAAGATTTTGAAAAACAATTTTTAAAATTTTCGAAAAACATGAAAGAAAAGATGAAAAAGGTTTGATTTTTGAAAAAGTTTTGAAAAGATAAATTTTTGAAATTGAAATCTTGACTTGACTAACAAGAAACAACTTACTTTAAAAATTTTTGACTAAGTCAACCCAAAGATTTCAAAATTTATGAGAGAAATAAGGGAAATATATTTTTTTATTTTTGAATTTTTAATGAGGAGAGAGAAAAACACAAAAATGACTCAAAACATGAAATTTTGGATTAAAACAAATGATGCATGTAAGAACACTATGAATGTTAAGATGGATACCAAGAACACTTTGAAGATCATGATGAATATCAAGAAATTTTTTTTGAAAATTTTTCTAGAAAAGAAAAACATGCAAGACACCAAACTTAGAGATTTTTCATGTTTAGATACTATAAATTCAAAAATGCATATGAAAAACAACGAAAGACACAAAACAAGAAAATATGAAGATCAAACAAGAAGACTTGTCAAGAACAACTTGAAGATCATGAAGAATGCAATGCATGAATTTTTTAAAAAATGCACAAATTTAAAAAAAAAACATGCAATTGACACTAGACTCAAATAAGAAACACAAAATATTTTGGTTTTTATGATTTTATTAATTTTTTTTAGATTTTTTTAAATTTTTTTGAAAAAAACAAAAAAGAAGAAATATTTTTGAAAGATTTTTGAAAACTTTTTGAAAATAAAATAAAGGTTGAAACAAGAAGAAAATTACCTAATATGAGCAACAAGATGAATTGTTAGTTGTCCAAACTCGAACAATCCCCGGCAACGGCGCCAAAAACTTGGAGCACGAAATTGTGATCTCAATGGCGCCAACAACTTGGTACGCACAATTATAATCTCAACTATTTTCCACAACTTTGCACAACTAACTAGCAAGTGCACTTGGTCGTCCATGTAATAAACCTTACGTGAGTAAGGGTCGATCCCACGGAGATTGTCGGCTTGAAGCAAGCTATGGTCATCTTGTAAATCTCAGTCAGGCGAATTTAAATGGTTATGGAGTTTTGATACTTAAAATATAAATAAACATAAAATAAAGGCAGAGATACTTATATAATTCATTGGTGGGAATTTCAGATAAACGTATGGAGATGCATTATTCCTTCTGAATCTCTGGTTTCCTACTATCTTCGTCTAATCCTTCATACTCCTTTCTATGGCAAGCTGTATATTCGGGCATCACCGTTGTCAATGGTTACCTCCCATCCTCTCAGTAAAAATGGTCCGACTACGAGTTACGTAGGGCTAATCATCTGTCGGTTCTCACTTGTGTCGGAATAAGATCTAGTGATCCTTTTGCATCTGTCACTATGCCCAACAGTCATGAGTTTGAAGTTCGTCACAGTCATCCCATCCCAGATCCTACTCGAAATACCATAGACAAGGTTTAGACTTTCCGGATCTCAAGAATGCTGCCAATTGATTCTAGCTTATACCATGAAGACTCTGATGTAATAGAATTGAAGGCTCTGTTGTCAGGAGGGGCAATCAAACGCATGGACCAGGAATCCAAGAGATATGCATTCAAGCTTATTTTCATGTAGAACAGAAGTGTTTGTCAGGCACGCGTTCATAAGTTGAGAATGGTGACGAGTGTCACATAATCATCACATTCATCATGTTCTTGTGTGCGAATGGATATCTTAGAACAAGAATAAGCATGAATTGAATAGAAAACAGTAGTAATTGCATTAATACTCGAGGAACAGCAGAGCTCCACACCTTAATCTATGGTGTGTAGAAACTCCACCATTGAAAATACATAAGTGATAATGGTGTTCATTGGCTTTGGCCATAGAGGGGGAACTAGAATAACCAAGACGACTAATACAATAGTAAAAAGTCCTATTTATAATGAACTAGTAACCTAGGGTTTACATAAATAAGTAAATGATGCAGAAATCCACTTCTGGGGCCCACTTGGTGTGTGCTTGGGCTGAGCATTGAAGCTTTCACGTGTAGAGACTTCTCTTGGAGTTAAACGCCAATTTGCAGCCTGATTTTGGCGTTTAACTCTAGTTTGTAACCTATTTCTGGCGTTTAACGCCAGAATAAGGCAGGAAGTTGGCGTTTGAACACCAGTTTGCGTTGTCAAAACTTGAGCAAAGTATGGACTATTATATATTGCTGGAAAGCCCTGGATGTCTACTTTCCAACGCAATTAAGAGAGCGCCATTTGAGTTTCTGTAGCTCCAAAAAATTCATTTCGAGTGGAGGGAGGTTAGAATCCAACAGCATCAGCAGTCCTTTTTCAGCCTCTGAATCAGATTTTTGCTCAGGTCCCTCAATTTCAGCCCGAAAATACCTGAAATCACAGAAAAACACACAAACTCATACTAAAGTCCAGAAATGTGAATTTTTCTTAAAAACTAATAAAAATATACTAAAAGTAGCTAGATCCTACTAAAAACTACCTAAAAACAATGCCAAAAAGCGTATAAATTATCCGCTCATCAATTATACTAGAATTTGTGCAATTGAATCACATGCCATTGTAAAACAGAAGTTTACTAACCCAAATAAATTCATAACTTGGCACGACCGATTGGGTCATCCGGGAAGAACCATGATGCGGAGAGTTATTGAAAACCTCCCATGGACATTCACTAAAGAACCAGAAGATTCTTAAATCTAGTAAATTTTGTTGTGCTACATGTTCTCAGAAAAAGTTAATTTTAAGGCAATCACCAGTAAAGATTGAATTTGAGTCCCCTGAGTTCCTAGAAAGGATTCAAGGCAATATATGTGGACCTATTCATCCACTATATGGATCTTTTAGATATTTTATGGTCCTAATAGACGCATCTTTGAGATGGTCACATGTGTGCTTATTGTCTTCTCGCAACCTGGAATTTGCAAGATTACTGGCTCAAATTATTCGATTAAAAGCACAATTTCCAGAAAATCCAATCAAAGCAATTCGTCTTGATAATGTTGGTGAATTTACTTCCCAAGCTTTTGATGCTTAATATATGGCTAATGGAATAAGTGTTGAACATCCAGTAGTTTATGTTCACACACAAAATGGGTTAGCAGAATCACTTGTTAAACGCCTCCAATTAATTGCTAGACCCTTGCTTATGAGAACAAATCTCCCAACCTCGGTTTGGGGGCATGCTATTTTACATGCCGCAACACTTATTCGTTTGAGGCCAACGAGTTACTATCAGTTCTCTCCTATGCAATTAGCATTTGGCCAGCAACCAAATATTTTCCATTTAAGAATATTTGGGTGTGCGATATAAGTTCCCATTTTACCACCTAATCGCACCAAAATGGGACCCCAAAGAAAATTGGGGATATATGTTGGATATGATTCTCCCTCTATAGTGAGGTATCTTGAGATACAAACTGGAGATGTATTTAAATCCCGGTTTGTGGATTGTCATTTTGATGAATCAAAATTTCTAACATTAGGGGGAGAGAATAAGCTTCTTGAAAAGGAACTTAATTGGAATGCATCATCCTTGATGCATTTAGATCCTCGATCAAGGCAATGTGAACTAGAAGTTCAAAAGATTATACATTTGCAAAGAATAGCAAATGAATTGCCTGATGCATTTTCCGATACAAAGAGGATAACCAAATCTTATATAACAGCAGAAAATGCTCCAATTTAAATTGATATCCCAGTTGGATAAATTGCCACCGAAGCAAATACACGCTAGAAGCATGGCAGGCTTGTCGATTCCAAAGACAAAAATCCTCGAAAGAGAAAAGAGGTAAATACTACTCCTGTTGAAAAAGACATAGTAAAGACACCTACAGTTGTCCAAAATTTTGATATAGTTTTAACGCCAGAAAACATTTAGGTACCTGAAAATTGTGAAAATGACGAGATCTCGATAAATTATTTCTTTACAGGAGAGAAATGGGACCGAAATAAGACAACTGTCAATGAAATATTTCCATATAATGTTGCATTAAATATCATGCATGAAAGTAAGGATCTTGAGCCAAGATCAGTCGAAGAATGTCGACAAAGGAATGATTGGCCAAAATGGGAAGAAGTCATGAAGGCTGAGTTAGACTCACTTGCAAAACGTAAAGTCTTTAGACCTGTAGTTTGTACACCAGAAGATATAAAACCTGTTGGACACCGATAAACTCATATTTCATGGTTTATCTTGTGCTAAATTGAGTGATTTTTATCAACTCTTTACCCACTTATTCATACTATTTGCATGGTTTTACATTTGCCTTCCTAATTATGTGCTTTGATTGAAAACATGCTTCTTTGGCCTTAAGTTCCCTATGTTTAATCCTCTCTTATTACCATTAGATGCCTTGATATGTGTGTTAAGTGATTTTAGAGATTACAAGGCAGGAATGACTCAGAGGATGGAAAGGAAGCATGCAAAAGTGGAAGGAATACAAGAAGTTGGAGAAACTGCTAAGCTGTCCAGCTTGACCACTTCGCACTCAAACGGCTATAACTTTAGCTACAGAGGTCCAAATGAGATGGTTCTAGTTGTGTTGGAAAGCTAACGTTTGGGGCTTCGCAAGGATATATAAATTCTCATACCTTTCTCGATGCCAGGCGACGCGAACGCGTGGATCACGCGGCCGCATCGCATCTGCGAACCTCAATCCGCGCGGCCGCGTGGACGACGCCTCCACGTCACTCTTTCGCGACCTGTACGGACCAGAAAGCGTTGAGAGTTTCAGCCCAGAACACACAGATTAGAGGCTATAAAATGGGGGAATGCATGCATTCATAATTATTCACTCATAATTCACAATTTTAGTTTTAGATGTAGTTTTTAGTGAGAGAGGTTCTCTCCTCTCTCTCTCTTTAGGATTTAGGATTTAGGACTTCTCCTAGTTTTAGGAGTGACTCTCGATCCAGGTTTTTATGTTCCTTTGTTTTTAAGCTTCCCTTTCACTTTATTTATTTATTCCAGCATTTGAGTTAATTATTTACTTTTATAATTTAATTTATGAATTATTCCATGTCACAGATTATTGTTTGAATTAATGATAATTGAGGTATTTTCAGTTTATGATTGCTTGCTTTTATTTACGTTACCATTGCTTCCGATCTGATGATATTTTATTCTAGCAATTTACTTTTTCCCCCTTTTGGTCTTGGTTAAGAAATCAGTAACTCAACAGTTATCAAACTCAGCGTAAGTGATAATCGTTATCTTGCTAATTGAACTGAACTTCAATAATTCCAACTTTTTCTTAGGAAATAAATAGGATTCGAAGGTCAAACTAATTATTCCCTTGACTTACCTTTGCTTCAAAGGTTAACTAAGTGGAATTAAGATACAACTTTCATTATTGTTGAGAGGGATAACTAAGTTGGACTTCTAATTTCTCTCACCTTGCCAAAAGTTGCTTTACAGTATTTACTTATTTTAATTGCCATTTATTTTACTTGCCATTTATATTACTTATTCCTCATTCTTGAAACCCCGAATTCACAATCTCCATAGCCAATAATAAGAACACACCTCCTTGCAGTTCCTTGAGAAGACGACCCGAGGTTTGAATACTCGGTTAACAATTTTTAAAGGGGTTTGTTACTTATGACACCCAAAACATTTGTATGAAAGAACTTTTGAAGGTTTAGAAACTATACTGCAACGAGAATTTATCCGCAAATTTCTAGACCACGCAAAAGTTCTCTCATCAAAATGGCGTCGTTGCTGGGGAACTGCTAATGTGTGCCTTATTATTGGTTATTGTAAATATTTTTCTTTTGTTTGTTTATTTGTTTTTAATTTTCCTTTTTAATTTTATTTGCTACCATGAACTCTCACCCCTCTCACTTTGAGTTTGGTTCTAACTTTGTTGAAAGGAATGGAAGCTATAACAGGACTATGCATCACGATCAAAGCAATCAAAGATGGATGGAGCCAAAAGGATCTGATCACCTCTTTAGGCAACAACACCTTCCTAGACATCATGGACAAAGACCATTCTACAATGCATACCCAGCTGAAAGATACGGTGGACAACCTTGTAACTATCAACAAGCCCCACCCCGTGCATATAGGCCACGCTTTCAACATAACCTCGAACCACCACACTCACAAGCTTCTTTTCACCATTCGCCACCATATGATCCTTCCTTACCCCACTACCAATCCAATCACTCCCAATCACCACCACTTTATTATGTATTATGTCCAAGTCCGGCAACCCGAGAAGCAGAGGTTCGCCTAAAGGAAACAGTAGATAATCTTCAAACCACCATTCAACAACTGGAGCAAGCAGTAATTCAATGGGTTTCTAGGCACTCAAATATACAAGGATCAGCCACAACTCCATGTGGACAGTCTAATGAAGAGCGGAGCATGAAAGAGATACCAGAAACTCCAGTGGACAAGACAGGAAATGAATTTGTACTAGAACAAGTACAAGAAGCTGTCATTGTTCAAGAAGAAGAGTTGGTTGAAGATCTAGGAGATGCTGAACCTCCATGGAAATCCAGAGCTGAGGATAACTCCGTTAGGGACGTAACAGTTGATGCTAAGGAGGATAGTACACAACCCCCAAGGCAACTCGTTTATGAAGAATCAAACGGAATAATCCAAAAAGCAAATTCCCGTGATGATGATAGTCACAAGTCTAGCTCTCTTAGTAATGAACTTGCATCCGCAAGTGAATTATCTGAGATTGTAGAATCTTCCCCAAGTGAATGCGAAGATGATGCGGAGGTAGATTTCTCTCAACCTCCAATCTATGACTCAAGTGATGAGGAAGACATAGGAAACTTTGACCAGGACACAGATACATTTGAAGACTTTTGCAAGGAAGTGAAGGAATTCACTGAAGACCACAAGGGAGTAGAGCTTGCAGAACCACTAAAAATACCTATCCCAAGGCCACTACCACCCAATACAAACCTCAAGTGGGTAAAATCCTTAGCTTTTATCTTTACTTTTCCACTTGAACATGGTTTACTTAAAACAGATGGCCAGCTTAGAGCTCTTTGCGGTTTTAAGAGCAAAAGGGAAATGACTCGCACTCAGAACTGGTATGCAAGGTTCAATAAGGTTTTACACTTCAATTTGAGGTGCAAGGATTGGTGTCAAGCTCAATTTAAAGGATCTCGGAAGCTGTTTGGTCACTGCAGTGAGAATTCAGATTACTCATCACCCGACTGGACCAATGTAGGTCAAGACAAAGATGGGTGTAGAAGAAAAGTTTGGGATCTTGGAGTCTATTCTAACATTCAATACTCTGGGAGCCTACAAGCCTGTTTGAACTCACACAAGGGCTTTACGTACTTTGTTTGGGACCCCGGAGGATGCTGGCATTCCAAACACTGGTGGAGATTTCTGGACAAATTCAAACATAAGCCACCATAGTAGGAAGCTCATCCAATGTCCAACTTAAGGACTTTAACTAAAAGTGCTAGGTGGGAGACAACCCACCATGGTATAATCGCTCCTGTTTCCATTTTATTTCATTTTGTTTATTTTATATTGTTTATTTCTATTGAACCTAGATATTATTCATAACATTTACATTTAGCACTGCATACTGCATAATTACATCCCTACAAAAAAAGGAAACCACGCACGCGACGCGGCAGCGTCACTGACGCGTCCGCGTCGCTAGTGCGTTGGGAAGAAAAGAATTGAATAGAGAGTCACGCGAGAGCATGGCTGGAGGCGCGCCATTAGCATAATTTGACCTCACGTGACCGCGTCGCTCACGCGATTGCATCATGTGGAACTTTGGCCTCCCACGCGGCCGCGTGACCTGAAAATCGACGTCAAAAGGGTGCATGGCCGAAAGATGAGCTGGAGTGGTGCTGGAGTGGCGCTAGACGCACAGACCTTACCACGCAAACACGTGCCCCACGCGTCCGCGTCATATCCCAATATCGGCCACTCACGCGATCGCGTCGACCACGCGATCGCGTCACCCAAAATTTGGTAAAATAAAATTTTGAACAGAGAGTTGTGCGAGCGCGAGGCTGCCCTCGCGCCAGTAGCATGAATTGTGTCACACGACCGCGTCAATCAGTATCAGCGCAAGTCGCGCGACCGCGTACCCCATGCGATTGCGTCGCTTGTGCCGCACAGCTTATCCTACTTTGCCAAATATCTTATCTTTTCTTCCCAATCCTAATTTTTCCCTCCTTACTTCTTCTTCCCTTCTTTCCCTTCTCATTCTTCTTATCTTTCATTTTTTTTATTTAATTGCATACTTTCATTCATTGCATTATTTTCATTGGTGTTAGAATTTTATTTGGGTCATTAATTTTATGTTGCTTATGGATTGTTTGGGATTTGTTTAAACAATTACATATTATTATAAGGGTTAATTGCATGTTCTAATTAATATTTTCCATACCTTATTTAACATGCATGCTATGTGTTTGTGAAAACTCCCATATGCCATTTCGCACTATTTTAGATTTCTTCTAAATCTAGTGCTCTATATGCCTGCTTTTCACAAAACCCCTTTTCTATTTTATTACTTAAATTTAATTGCTTTTACAAACATCTTATTAATTTGAGCGACTTGGTAATCTAATTTGGACATTAAATGCTTGACCTATGCTACTCATGCCCTTTGCCGGCATGCCAATAAACACCTTGCATTCAATTTTCCTCACATGCACTAGCTATATTTTTCACTGTTGATTTGCCACATGTAGTCATGACCATGTGTTCACATCATTATCCATACCTGTGCATTGATTACCACCTTTCCTATTCTTTTCCTTGCTATAAACCTTGAATGCTGATGTCTTTTCTCGTTTCCTTTCAGGATGGCCACCAAGAAAAGGTAAAGAGAAAGCTACCCCCATACCACTGGCACGGAAAGGAATATAAAGAGCACGAGCTGCGGAGCCACCCATCCACCTGTATATCTTAGCATGCACCGAGGACGGTGCAACCTTTAAGTGTGGGGAGGTCGATACCGATCTCCATGGGTTAGTATTTCCTTGTCTCAACACCAATGTTTAAATTTTCTTTGTAGATTAGTTGTTGCATTTGCATGTTTATTTGATTTTTGTGCATATTTTACCACTTGGTTGAAGTAATATTTTCTTTTTCTAGAAACTTTTTATAGTATTTCACTAATTTAAATTAAAAACTTTTTGAAAAACTTGTATGAAAGAAATATTATTTTGGAACATGGTTTAAAGCTTGAACACACAAAACCAGTGAGATTTTGAGCCTATTTGATTGGTTGCATTCTATCAACCAATATTTTACTTTTGGTGTGTGCTTTTCTCTCTAAAATTGTGATCTTTGTCTTGCTTGATTCTATATTTCCATTGTTTAATGTATGCATGCACTTATATGATTGAGGCCTTTGTTTCACTAAGCTTACATACCAATATAGCCTTACCCTTTCATTATCCCTTGCAAACCAATTTGAGCCTATTTTTACCCCACTGTTCTTTATTTTAGCACATCACTAACTCTAAGCGGAAAACAATAATGTCCTTAATTTGAATCCTTGATTAGCTTAGACTAGTGAAAGTGCTCATGAATTAAGTGTGGAGAAAGAGGGTTTGGAAACATCTGGTTTGAGAATTGAGTATGTTAGAATTTTCTGAAAATGTGAAAGAAATGTTTAGGACATGTTCATGCATTCAATCATATGCATTGAGAAAAAAAAAGAACAAAAATAATAATATATAAAAAAATGAGAGCAAAATAAGTGAAAGGGGACAAAATGCCCCAAAGTAAGTGTTGGTATCAATGCATATGTACTGTACTCGAAACTTGGAATGCATAAATATGTAATAAACACAGTTAATGGGTAGTTATTGATTTTATATTACATGGATTGTCTTAAGTTAGGTGGAAAGTTTATGTTAATTAAGGATTCAGATTTTAGTCCACTTGGCCAAATACAATCATACCTTGACCCTAACCCCATTACAACCCTTAAAAGACCTCTTGATTTGTGTATTGGTGCATTAAATTTTTGTTGATTGTTAGATGAAGAGCAAGCTATAGAAAGCAAGATTAGTAGAGAATTGAGAGAATTGACCCTAGACACTTGAGAGTTAGAATGATATACACTACCAGTAAGGGTTCAATGCCTAATTCTATGTTCCCTGCTTTCATGAGCTATTTTCTTCTTGCAAGTTATTTGTATTGTATTTTGTGATTTAAATTAGTGAAATCCAGTTCATATCTGTTCTTGAAAGATTTATCTATTTTTAACCAAGTAGGTAGAAACATTTTGCATTTAGTTGCATTCATAGGTTGCATCTCATACATTCTATCATTCCTCTTCATCTCTTTATAGCTTCTCTTGAGCTTAGCATGAGGGCATGCTAATGTTTAAGTGTGGGGAGGTTGATAAACCCATATTTCATGTTTATCTTGTGCTGAATTGAGTGGTTTTTATCAACTCTTTACCCACTTATTCATACTATTTGCATGGTTTTACATTTGCCTTCCTAATTATATGCTTTGATTGAAAACATGCTTCTTTGGCCTTAAGTTCCCTATGTTTAATCCTCTCTTATTACCATTAGATGCCTTGATATGTGTGTTAAGTGATTTTAGAGATTACAAGGCAGGAATGACTCAGAGGATGGAAAGGAAGCATGCAAAAGTGGAAGGAATACAAGAAGTTGGAGAAACTGCTAAGCTGTCCAGCCTGACCTCTTCGCACTCAAACGGCTATAACTTTAGCTATAGAGGTCCAAATGAGATGGTTCCAGTTGCATTGGAAAGCTAACGTTTGGGGCTTCGCAACGATATATAAATTCCCATACCTGCCCCGACGCCAGGCGACGTGAACGCGTGGATCACGCGGCCGCATCGCATCTACGAACCTCAATCCGCGCGGCCGCGTGGACGACGCCTCCGCGTCACTCTTCCGCGACCTGTACGGACCAGAAAGTGCTGGGAGTGATTTCTGGGCTACTTTTGACCCAGTTTTCAGCCTAGAACACACAGATTAGAGGCTATAAAGTTGGGGAATGCATGCATTCATAATTATTCACTCATAATTCACAATTTTAGTTTTAGATGTAGTTTTTAGTGAGAGAGGTTCTCTCCTCTCTCTCTTCGGGATTTAGGATTTAGGACTTCTCCTAGTTTTAGGAGTGACTCTCGATCCAGGTTTTTATGTTCCTTTGTTTTTAAGCTTCCCTTTCACTTTATTTATTTATTCCAGCATTTGAGTTAATTATTCACTTTTATAATTTAATTTATGAATTATTCCATGTCACAGATTATTATTTGAATTAATGATAATTGAGGTATTTTCAGTTTATGATTGCTTGCTTTTATTTACGTTACCATTGCTTCCAATCTGAAGATATTTTATTCCAGCAATTTACTTTTTCCCCCTTTTGGTCTTGGTTAAGAAATCAGTAACTCAACAGTTATCAAACTCAGCGTAAGTGATAATCGTTATCTTGCTAATTGAACTAAACTTCAATAATCCCAACTTTTTCTTAGGAAATAAATAGGATTCGAAGGTCAAACTAATTAGTCCCTTGACTTACCTTTACTTCAAAGGTTAACTAAGTGGAATTAAGATACAACTTTCATTATTGTTGAGAGGGATAACTAAGTTGGACTTCTAATTTCTCTCACCTTGTCAAAAGTTGCTTTACAGTATTTATTTATTTTAATTGCCATTTATATTACTTATTCCTCATTCTTGAAACCCCGAATTCACAATCTCCATAGCCAATAATAAGAACACACCTCCTTGCAGTTCCTTGAGAAGACGACCCGAAGTTTGAATACTCGGTTAACAATTTTTAAAGGGGTTTGTTACTTGTGACACCCAAAATGTTTGTATGAAAGAACTTTTGAAGGTTTAGAAACTATGCTTGCAACGAGGATTTATCCGCAAATTTCTAGACCACGCAAAAGTTCTCTCATCAGACACCGATGGGTATTTGTGAGAAAATGAAGTTGTGCGCTATAAACCCCGACTTGTGGCACAAGGTTTTTCACAAAGGCCTGATATAGATTATGAAGAAACGTATTCCCCTGTAGTGGATGCGATAATATTGCGTTATTTGGTCAGTTTATTTGCATATCATAAACTACATATGCATTGAATGGATGTGGTAACAGCCTATTTATACGGCTCATTAGATCAGAATATCTATATGAAATTTCCTAAAGGACTAAAGATATTTAAACCATCTAATGAATATTCACAGGGGTTATATTTAGTCAAATTGAGAAGATCTTTATACGGTCTAAAGCAATCTGGACGAATGTGGTATAATCGTCTTACTGAGTATCTGGCCGAAAATGGATTCAAGAATGATGATATCTGTCCATGTGTTTTCATAAAAAAATCTACATCTGGATTCATTATAATTGCTGTGTACGTTGATGATTTAAATATCATTGGGACTCTTGAAGAGATTCCAACAATTATAAAAACTCTAAAAGAAGAGTTTAAGATGAAAGATCTTGAAATGACTAAATTTTGTCTTGGCCTGCAGATCGAGCATACAAAAAATGGGATCTTTATTCATCAAACAATATACACAGAAAAGATCTTGGAAGAGATTTTATATGGATAAGTCACATCCATTAAGTACCCTAATGATCGTAAGATCTTTGGATGTGAAAAAGGATCAATTCTGTCCTAAAGAAGAAAATGAAGATATCCTTGGTCTTGAAGTACCATATCTTAGTGCCATTGGAGCACTAATGTATCTTGCTAATAATACAAGACCTGACATATCATTCGCGTAGAATTTACTAGCTAGGTATAGTTTCTATCCAACCAGAAGACATTGGAGTGGAATCAAGCAAATCTTTCGATATCTTCATGGAACGATTGATATGGGATTGTTTTATCCCTATGGATCCAAGTCACAATTAGTTGGCTATGCAGATGCTGGATACTTGTCTGATCCACATAAAGAGAGATCTCAAACAGGATACCTGTTCACATATGGTGGTACAGCTATATCATAGAGGTCCATGAAACAGACGATAGCAGCAACCTCCTTTAATCATGCTGAAATACTAGTGAATCATGAAGCAAGTCGCGAGTGTTTTTGGCTCAGAAATTTAATTCAATATATTCTATCATCATGTGGACTAATTGATCATAAGATAGCTCCAACTATCCTGTTTGAAGATAATACAGCATCATTACTCAACTTAAAGGCGGATACATCAAAGGTGATAGAACAAAGCATACTTCTCCCAAATTTTTCTTCACTCGTGATCTTCAAAATCAAGAGACAATTGATGTCCAACATATCCGCTCAAGTGATAATTTGGCAAATTTATTCACAAAGCCACTCCCAAAATCCTCCTTTAAAAGATTGGTACATGAGATTGGGATGCGCTGATTTCGAGACATTAAATGATATCGACAAGAGGGGGGAGACTGTACTCTTTTTTCCTTGGTCAGATTTTTTTCATTGGATTTTTCTTGACAAGGTTTTTAATGAGGTAGTCCCCATCACAAAGGATTTTGTATTCTTTTTCCTTTACTAAAGTTTTTCCCATTGGGTTTTTCTTTAGTAAGGTTTTAATGAGGTATAATTCTAAATTGGCATCTAAGGGGGAGTGTTGTGATAAGAATGAGTATGTGGATGCCATTTATTATGGGCGGCTCATGTTCTCAAGGATAAATGCATTAAAGAAATTTGAAAATATAAATCTTTCTTCGCCTATAACTAGAGAAGCAACTGAGAAGCAATTACACACATCAATAAAATATTTCTTCTCTCTCTGCGTACAATATAAAATTTTTCTTTCTCTTTCTCTCTTCATATACTACAAATATAATATTAATATATAATTATCATTTTTATGGTAGGATATTAATATTAGCGAATATTAATATTAGAGCCTTCTATTTATACTTTTTTATCTTCCTTATTTATTTATTTTACCACAAAATTGCTATATGTTGGTATATAATTGTCACGTTAATATTTTTATTAAGGGTGTTAATTTCTAAAAGTATAATTAAAATATATTTAAATTGTTAAAGAAAATTAAAACAAATTACACATTAAAAGTATCTTTAAAATTTTTTAAAAAATTCAAAAATAAAAGTATACTTTGATTATCAAGTATTTATGGTTTGGTCAAAGATATCACAAGCAGACATTAAGTGTGAACTGTATTTTGGTAATTGCACAGTACATCAACGTTAAGCCTAGACGCCACATATATAGCATGCAATGCTTTGTTTTGCTAAATTCATGATCCGTTTACATCTTCACACTTTTTTTCTAATAATAAATCATTTTTTTATTTATCTAAAGCGTATAACTTTTTTCTTTTGGACATTATCCATAAGTTAAAATAGCAAGTATTTGTATTATACAGATACTGACTATTTTAATTAATAGATAAAATGATTAACAATGGCGAAAAAATGTTGAAACTTAAGATAGAAAGATATTTTACGTTCAAATTTGAATTTTTCACGTCTTTATAATGTATATTTTAGTCAGTAATATTAAATGATTAAGATATTTTGATAATAAAATTAAATTCAGTTAGTTGAATAATTTAAAAATTGATAACAAAAATTATAATTGAAGAATAAGAGAAAAAAAAAGAAACATAAAAAAGAGGAGAAGGAATTTAATTGAATTTAGTTATAAAAATAACTTCTTGACTTAATATATTTTTTTTATTTTAGTTGATACTTTATTCAAAAATTTATTAAACTTAAGAATATTTTAGATAGTTAATTTTAGTAGATTGAATAAGTTGGTTTGTAGTGTCATATAAATTAATTTGGGTTGATTAAATTAGAGATGAGTAGGGGTAGCGGGTATCTGATTACCTGCCGAACTCGAACCGAAGCAATTAAATTGGTTCTGGTAATCAATGGGTAATCGGGTCCAATTCGAACTAAACCAAACTAATGGCCTTTGTTAGTGATTGGTTTGGGTATCGATTTTGAGGTGCGGAAGCCGAACCAATCCGTGAATCCGATCATATATTAATTAAATAAAAAAATAAAAATATATATTGCTTTTAGTGGCTTTTAGTGAGATTATTCTCTATTAATATGTTTGGATTTTAATGAGTTTAATTTTTAATATATTTGGTGTTTAACATGTTTAGATTATTTATATTAATGTTACATATTTACTGTACTTGTTGAATTTTTAAGATAAAAATTTGTTTTTTTTTTATGAATTTCAAAGTCATGGGGTACCCAATTATCCGAACCGAACCAATCCGTTCTTAATCAGTTTGGTTTGGTTCAGATACATGCACAAAAAAATACAAATCCGAACCAAACCGAATCTATTATATTTTGATCAATTCAGTTCTAATTTCACCTTGAACTCGAACCAAATCGACCCGTGCTCGCCCCTTAGATTAAATGATTAACTTATTCGTCTATTTAAACATGTGCTGAGATTTAAATTTTACTTTGTATATGTAACAACTTATTGACTAACGACAAAATCCTAAATAGAACTCATATTAGTGGCGGATTAGTCCTTATCAGGTTGGAAGATCTCGTGCAGAAAAAAAAATTGTACCATACCAATATACACTCTTCCTAAAGAGAAAACAAAAATTCATAGCATGCTTTCCGAATCTAATTCCTTATAAAATTCTTTTCAAGAAAACGAAAGAGAAGGAATGAACACCTGAGTGTGATGCTGTTCTCAGAAAGTTTGTGACATTAAATTTCTCTAAGGTCATTTTTAAATCCAAACTTTCCTCCAAAATAAAAAAAAAATCCACTGGCTGAGGACTGAGGAGGCAATGAACTTAAAATAAAATTGTGGTTGAAAAGAGAAATGATAAAAAGACAACATAGAGAAATCAAAGAGATTTTCAAAAGTAATTGTTTTTGGGAACTTGAACCAAATAAGAATGTCTATTTAAAGTCCTTTGCAGCTCAGCACTTGCTGGAACTATAAAGCTTGTGAGATCTGTGCGCTTTGCACTTCACTACTCTTTCTCCCTAAAATCTCAATAATAATAATTTTATTATTATCATTTTGTGTTTGACAATATTGATCATCACAATGAAGGTATTGAAGAGTACCGTTTTTTTTCTCTTATGTTTAAATTATTGTTTTTTTTTATAGCCAAATTATGCATTCTTTAAGCAATACTATGCTTTTTTTTTCCTTGCAGATTCTTCAATGGATGCAAAAAAGAATAAATGGGAACAATGAGAAAAAGAAACCAAGCCCAATTTCAACTACTTGTAAAATCATTTTTTCAACTTTGTCTTTGTTTTGCATCAACATTAGTATCCAGTTACACAGGAAATTTCTTAAAAGCTAGATTACACTGTGTTATAAGTCCTTGTCTCTTTAATCATATCTTGTAAAGATTTTGACTAAGATTTTTTGTTTCTAGGTTTAGATAACAATTAACAGTATTTTCTATGAAATTTTTTCTTTTTTTATTTTATTTATGGATTTAAGATCACATATATAGTTATAGAGAAAAAAAAATACTAATGTTCCACACAATTAAGTTTTGTGGAATCACTTTATGTTAAAGAATGTGTCACACCTAAAGTCCTAAACTTTGTTTTGGATGGAACAGGGGGATCTACGTGACTACGTAATAGGACTTAAGGTGGAGTTATTGTAATGTCCAAATTTTCAAATAGGAGAATATATAAGAAAAAAGTAACAGTTAAAAATAACATACATCAGCTACATATTCATTCATCAATATATATTATGAGAGAATTTAATTTGATCACTGACCTTTTTTTTTTTCCCTAACAACAGATTATATGAGACATTATGAACCTTGCAAACAAGAGTTCGGTGATTGGCCTCAAGCACTTCTTGCAATTGGAACCTTTGGGACTAATAGTGATAATCAGAAAGAAGATTCAGAAAAGACTAATAAGGGCAGAGCATTAGATCCACCTTGTTTTCAAGATTGTGAGGATGAATTCACACTTGAAGAAGTTGGAAGCCTTCAGAATGAATTCAACAAGTATTTTCAGGTGCCAGAGGAGCCAAACTCGGCCGCAAAGCCATTGAGCACTGAAAATTCAAGCTTTGAAGAAGAAGAGGAAGAAGAAGAAGGGCATTATGGTGATTTCCACCAGAGCAGCAGTTTAATGGATGCCAAGGGAAAAGATCAATGTTTGGATCATAGCCGCAAGAATGGTGTTGCAAAGAAATCACTTAATTTTCTTCTAAAGAAGATGCTTGTTTGCAACAGTGGATTTCAGCCTACTCCTCCTTTTCTCAAAGATCCATCACTCTCCACAGAGTCCAGAATGGAGAAGGTACATCATAAATGGTTTGTCATTTTGACAACTAATAAATTTTCAGTAATGGTAGGAAAAAAAAAAAACAATTAGAATTTGTCTTATTTAATATTTATTAATTATTGCAACAATTAATAAATGTTAAATAAGTCAAGTCATGATTGATTTTAGCTAATTTTCTTTATTTACCAAATATTTTCATAAATTTTGGACACTTTAATGGATGAATAACCACTCGAATTGGTCTTTAAAAGATTTTAAATCCAAAACTTTAGTCTTAATAAATTTTTATTATCTATTTGTTACTTTGCAAGCGGACTATTTTTCTTATAATTATATATTTAGGATTTAAACATCTTCTGATGATAAAATTTGTTATTAAAAATTTATTTTTTCAATATATATATTAACAATTTCATTGAGAATAAATAAGTGGATAAAGATGTTTAGTGAATAAAAATTTGTTAAAGACCAAAATATATGATTGAAAATTTTTAAAGATCAATTTAAGTGTAATATAAAAAAAAGCGTAAAGTTGACATTTTTCTCTCTCGCTTTTTTAGTAACCAAAGTTATTCTAAATTATTTTAGAAATTACAAATTTTATAAGATAAAGTAATAAATTATTTGCTAAAAAGTTATTAAATAAATGAAGTTGTTTGATATAGACTATTTTTTGAATAAAATTGTTGAAACAGCATTTTCAAATAAAAAACAATAGATAGCCATTCCTCTGGCAATTTAACTTAAGAGCTATGCTAGGGGTCAGCAACATTTGTGATTGGTAGTCATCAACTAGCCATCAATGATGATTTGATGGTGTGAGATTGGTTTGAGATTTCATCCAATGGTTCACCTTTTTCTGCTAGTTACATGTTGGCCAAAATGCAATAAAATTGCTGGCACCCTAGACTTTTCCTTTACTTAATTACTCCTTTTATGATGGACTATTCTATTAGTCTTTAGTCTTTACTTTATGCTTGGGATTTTTCAGATTTTGAGGGCAATACTTAACAAAAAGATATATCCCCAAGGCACCTCTTCAACAATGTTTATAAAGAAGTACCTAGAAACCAAATCAATGCCCCAATATTATTCTGATGATGATGACAATAATGATGATGAATTTGCTAAAGCTGTAGTCAATGGATGCAAATGGGTCAAGACAGATGCTGAGTGTAAGTTCTCTACAATGATTTGATTATTATTAATTAAGCTTTTGTGGTCACTTAGCGTATACATTCTTTTCACACAGATTTAGTTTACATTTTTTAAACATTTGAATTTATGATAATATAATCCCATGCAAATTATACCCAAATTTCTTCCTACTAGCTTGTTTGGAACTTGAAATGTTAATATATTTTGAATTTTAATCCTATATTGTAAATTATTATTATATGACTTTATATAAGAAAGATCATATATAGTAAAAGTGTATAATAGAAGAGAATGAATAGGTTTTATTTTTCAACTGCACCTATTAAGAGAATTAGTATTAATATTAAATACATATAGTAATTTTAAGATAAATAAATATCAAAATGAGTTAGAATGATAAAAAGAACTATAAAAAATAATACAAAGAAGAAAATAAAGCTATGCAGCCTAAGAAAAAAAATGTGATGCATATATTATATTAGAAAATTATCAAATGTCTGTTGTTAGAATACCTTAGTTTCTCTTGTAATAATATTATAAATAGATAGATTGCAGCTAATAGCTATTCTGACATTAATTCGATTTCTACTTTGTGGTTGCAGATATTGTTCTTGAAATATAATTAGCTTCTACTTCTTATTCATTACTACTTTGATTTATTTGGTCAACCCTGCTCATCAAGGAAGCTAATAATAATAAAAGCTTATAACACTAGAGAGTGACCTACATATTATTCATTTTGAGGGGTGAAACCAAACCAAGCAAGTGTGAAAAATTATTGGAGGATATTACGGGAAAACAAAAAAGGTTTTACATATCAATACTTGAATATCACATAGCTTAATCAAGATCTTGGAGGAGATTTTAGTTTCTTTAAACATAATATTATTAGCCTTGCTTTTCAAGCTTCCAAGGAATGAAGTAGCTTTACGTATCAAAGCCTTTTTGTGACATAAAAACGATGTTGAAGAAGTTATGCTTTAAGCATAAATAAAAAGAGTGTGTATATATTTTATCATATTATGTAATAGTGCAAGGTCCATCAATAATATACTTTGTGATTACCTATTTTGATGCATTCACACTACAAGAGACACGCTGAATAGTGGCGGGTTTTTTTTGAAAAATTACGGCAGTTTTTAATCGCTATAAAACAGAATACCAGTAGTTCGGTAACCGTTGTGGTTTAGGGGGTGGAGATTTGATTTTGCAGCGATTTTTTAAAACCACTAGTACCGCCGCTAATCAGGTTGACGATTTTGCGCCGGTTTATAACCGTTGCTATTTTAGTAAACGGATTTTAAAAAATTTGTGACGGTTACAAAACCGCCACAAATTTATGTTTGTTTTTAAAAACATTGCGACGGTTTTGAACCGCCTCAATTTCATACACGAGCTTAAAAAAAACTGACCAACTACAATAGTTTATACTCTTTTTCTTTACTATAACCTATTTTCTTTACATCATATTTATTAAACATGAGATATTAACATAAAAAATACTAAATAAATAATATTAAACTCGTAGATAATTCCAAAATATTAACTAAAAAAAATTATTTGTAAATTATTTACTCAAAAAATGACAAGCATATTCTTCTATTCTGTGAATAACCTTGCAGAGATGTTACCAACCTTCCATCAAAAACAAAAATGGAAAAAAGAATGATTCAAGTTTTCATACAAGACCATTGAAGAAATCAATAATATAATCTACTGTACTGTTAACATGAGGCATAGGAGAGCCATTATCTATATTGAGAAGCATTCTACTCTCAGGCACAATCCCAAATATGTTGGCGTGATTTTTCTCATGAAAAAAATCTTGGCTTTGCATTGAAGGGACACTGAGGGGAGGTTTGAGGCAGATTTTCCAAAGCCATTACACTTCAAATGAATATATGTCAAAGTAATCAAAATGGTCTTCGTCGTGTCGCTATAAAAATAGAAACATCATAGCTAAGAATGCATAATTTATTTTCTTATGATCTCATCTATCTTTAAGCAGTAACTACATACTATAAAAGAAGATAAAATAAGAGTAGATATAGATTATTCTAGCTGTTAGCCAACATCAAAGAAGTGACCACAGTAAAAGTATAATCCAACTTAAGATTGAAAAAATATTAGGAAATCAAATAAGAGAAAAGTTAATAACGAGAAGCAATAAGGCACCTTATATAGTACGAGAACTTTCAAATGAGACATCAATATTGTTAGCACTAAGAATTCTTTGTTGGAAACTCTCCTTAAAAGCTTGCCGCCTGGTTGATGCCAATATTGCTAGGGTATCAACATCTTTAAAAAATTCTCTTAATTCCCTTCGCTCCTTCAATATCTTTGTAATGCTACTACTTAAATCAAAATCAGGATATGACCCAGCAAGCAGATGTTCTTAAGTTCATTTATCAGTAGCTGCGCTTTTACTCCTAACAAAAAGAGCAACACAGGAGTTAGAAAATAGAAACAACTTGACAGATTCAATGTCGAATTCTTGAAAAATATGTGTAGTAATTTGGTGTTGCTAAGCAAAACAATACACCATGTTACTTAGACCAGCTTAAGCACAAATGCAATAGGCAAGACATGCACATGTTCATGATATACTATATGAAAAGGGATGAGTGTCTAACCTTTGTAATTGCTCCTCTAGCTCCTTGGACTTGGCCAAAGCTGCTTCATGACCCTTCTTTTCCTCTCTCAATTCATTTTCCAGAGTTTCCATCTTTGCATGCAGATGATTTAGTTCAGTTTCAAATTCTTGGGCACGTGCTTCAAGTGACTTGTACGACTGATGAGTGGATATTTTATACCCTTTTTTGTGTTATTTTCTTAGTGTTTTTAGTGATATTTTGTTAAGTTTTATTTAGTTTTAATATGTTTTAGTGAAAAATTCACCTTTTGGATGCTTCTTTGAGTTTTCATGGTTTTACTATGATTTTAGGTGATTTTTGGGCGAAATTGGCAAGTTTTGGCAATGTCTGATTCAGAGGCAATGAAAGGACAACAGATGCTGTCAAATCCTAACCACCTTGCATTCGAACGACCATTTCTGGAGCTACATAGGTCCAATTGATGCGTTCTCAATGGCGTTGGAAAGCTAACTTCCAGGGATTTCCAAAAATATATAATACTTTTTACTTTTCTTTGGAAAAGACTGCCCAAAACGGGGGTTGAACGCCCAACTTATTCCCTTTCTGGCGTTTAATGCTCAAACAGGACCAAGCTCCCAAGTTGAACGCCCAAACTGGCGTTCAATGCTAGCCAGGGAGCAGGACCAGCGAAGTTCAGTGCCAGAATCCAAATGGGCCCCAAAGTGGATTTTATAACCCCTTAGCTTACCTAGTCATATTTTTGTAACTTTTAAATTTAAATTAACATCTTTTAGTTCTAGTATTTACTATAAATAAGGGACTCCTTCCTCCTGAGGATTATGCCTCCCAGGAAGGGAGAAGAACAGTATCATACTTTATACATCGAGTTTTCTCTGTAAATTATGAGCAACTAAACCTGTAGGTTAAGGTTATGAGCTCTACTGATTCCTATGGATTAATAATACTACTGTTTTTATTTCAATATATGTTTGATTCTTTTCTATGATACATTTTTATTCTTCATCTTTATGAATCTGGGGTAGAACAGAAGTATGACACCTTTTTCTACATGAGTTCTTTGTGAGTCCTTAGCGGGATAGCACTGAGCTACCAGCTTGAGAGTGCATCGTGGATTCCAAGAGAATAGCTGGGCTAATTTTGGATATGTGACATATAATCCCGTTGGTCATGGGTAAATGAGGTCTCTGCGGCACTATGGCTAGAATCATAAGTAATCATTCTCTGATCCGGAAGATCCAACCTTGTTTGTGGCATTTTGAGTAGGATCAACAAAGGGGAGTGAATTGCACAGGGCTTCATCTTCGGCTATAGTGAAATACCATGAGCTAACTTGATGAGAGGACATGAGTTACTCGAATATGGTAGCTTGCTATAGTTTAGGGGAGATTAACATGATGAGAGGACATGAGTTAATCACTTACGGCTTTGCCATAGAATGAATCATTCATTATTGAAGTAATCAGTAAGAAAAGTTAGTCCAAAAAGATAAAGCATCTCCAAAGCCTTAACTGATTTCTCATTATTGTTTCTCTACTATTTCTTTATTGTTTCCTTTAATTATTTTATGTGCATTCAACATAACTACTTTTTTATTCGCCTGACTAAGATTTGCAGGTGGTGCACGAAATTGTGATCTCAATGGCGCCAACAACTTGTACGCACAATTGTAATCTCAACTCTTTTTCACAACTTCGCACAACTAACCAGCAAGTACACTAGGTCGTCCAAGTAATAAACCTTACGTGAGTAAGGGTCGATCCCACAGAGATTGTCGGCTTGAAGCAAGCTATGGCCATCTTGTAAATCTCAGTCAGGCGGATTCAAATGGTTATGGAGTTTTGATAAGTAAAAGATAAATAAACATAAAATAAAGATAGAGATACTTATGTAATTCATTGGTGGGAATTTCAGATAAGCGTATGGAAATGTGTTATTACTTCTGAATCTCTGCTTTCCTACTGTCTTCATTCAATCATTAATACTCCTTTCCATAGCAAGCTATATGTTGGGGATCACTGTTGTCAATGGCTACCTCCCGTCCTCTCAGTGAAAATGGTCCTCTACGGTTTCTGTACGGCTAATCAACTGTCGGATTTCTTGTCTCGGATGAAAAATACCAGGCACAACTACCGCATTGCTAATCAGCTGTTGGTTCGCGATCGTGTTGGAATAAGATCCAATGATCCTTTTGTGTCTGGCACTACGCCCCACAGTCGCGAGTTTAAAGCTCGTCACAGTCATCCTTTCCCAGATCCTACTCAGAATACTACAGACAAGGTTTAGACTTTCCAGATCTTAGGAATGCTACCAATTGATTCTAGCTTATACCACGAAGGTTCTAATCTCAAATTCAGATGCCCCATTGTCAGAAGGGAGTCGATGTGAATCATTGATTAGAAACACAAGAAATACACACTCTAGCTTTCGCAGGTAGAACGGAAGTGGTTGTCAGGCATGCGTTCATAAATTGAGAATGGTGATGAGTGTCACGGATCATCACATTCATCATGTTGAAGTGCAAGTGAACATCTTAGAATAAGAATAAGTTTGAATTGAATAGAAGAACAATAATACTTTGTATTAATACTCGAGAAACAACAGAGCTCCACACCTTAATCTATGGTGTGCAGAAACTCCACCATTAAAAATACATAAGTGATGAAGGTCCAGGCATGGCCGAATGGCCAGCCTCCAAGTCTAAGGAAAAATGTTCCAAAGATGATCTAAGGATAATCCAAATATGTAAAGATCCAAAGATGTGAATACAATAGTAAAAAGTCATATTTATACTAAACTAGTTACTAGGGTTTATAGAAATAAGTAAATGATGCAGAAATCCACTTTCGGGTCCACTTGGTGTGTGTGTGGGCTGATCATTGAAGCTTTCATGTGTAGAGACTTTTCTTGGAGTTAAATGCTAGCTTTTATGCCAGTTTGGGCGTTTAACTCTAGCTTGTAACTTAGTTTTGGCGTTTAACGCCAGAATAGGGCAGGAAATTGGCGTTTAAACGCCAGTTTGTGTCATCAAAACTCGAGAAAAGTATGAACTATTATATATTGATGGAAAGCCCAGGATGTCTACTTTCCAACGCAATTGAGAGCGCGCCAATTGGGTTTCTGTAGCTCTATAAAATCCACTTCGAGTGCAGGGAGGTCAGAATCCAACAGCATCAACAGTCCTTTTTCAGCCTCTGAATTAGATTTTTGCTCGGGTCTCTCAATTTCAACCAGAAAATACATGAAATTACAGAAAAACACACAAACTCATAGTAAAGTCTAGAAATGTGAATTTTGCATAAAAACTAATAAAAATATACTAAAAAGTAGCTAGATCCTACTAAAAACTACCTAAAAACAATGCCAAAAAGCGTATAAATTATCCACTCATCACAACCCCAAACTTAAATTGTTGCTTGTCCCCAAGTAACTGAAAAAAATATAATAAAAAGAAGAGAATATACAATGAATCTCACAATATCAGTGAAACTTAGTCCTAATTAGATGAGCGGGGCTAGTAGCTTTTTGCTTCTGAAGAGTTTTGGCATCTCACTTTATTCTTTGAAATTCAGAATGATTGGCATCTATAGGAACTCATAATTTTAGATAATGTTATTGATTCTCCTAGTTCAGTATGTTGATTCTTGAACATAGCTACTTTATGAGTCTTGGCCGTGGCCCTAAGCACTTTGTTTTCCAATATTACCACCAGATACATAAATTCCACAAACACATAACTAGGTGAACCTTTTCAGATTGTGACTCAGCTTTGCTAAAGTCCCCAATTAGAGGTGTCCAGAGTTCTTAAGCATACTCTTTTTGTTTTGGATCATGACTTTAACCACTCAGTCTCTAGCTTTTCACTTGGACCTTTATGACACAAGCACATGGTTAGGGACAGCTTGATTTAGCCGCTTAGGCCTGGATTTTATTTCTTTGGGCCCTCCTATCCATTAATGCTCAAAGCCTTGGATCCTTTTTACCCTTGACTTTTGGTTTAAAGGGCTATTGGCTTTTTAATTTTTTCGAAAAACATGGTTAGAAAAACGAAAAAGAAAAGAAAATTTTGAAAAACATTTTTGAAAAATTTTGAAAAGAAAATTACCTAATCTGAGCAACAAGATGAACCGTCAGTTGTCCATACTCGAACAATCCCCGGCAACGGCGCCAAAAACTTGGTGTTGTTGCCGGATTAAAACTTGGCACCATTGTGGTCTGGAAACAATTGTGAAATTGTTGTTTGAAATTGATTGTTCCCCGGCAACGGCGCCAAAAACTTGGTGGACGAAATTGTGATTCCTTTGTTAATGTATTTTGTAAAATTCATTGCTTTTTCAACTATGTGTGGACACAACTCCGTTCAACTTAACCAGCAAGTGTACTGGGTCATCCAAGTAATACCTTACGTGAGTAAGGGTCGATCCCACAGAGATTGTTGGTATGAAGCAAGCTATGGTCACCTTGTAAATCTCAGTCAGGCAAATTAAACATTATTTATGGGTTTGAGGATAGGAATAATAAAAAGAAATAAATAATAAAAGGGATAGAACACTTATGCAGATTCATTGGTGGGAATTTCAGATAAGCGGATGGAGATGCTGTAGAGCTCAAGGACGCCTGCTCTCCTACTACTTCAACTCAATCCTTCTTACTCCTTTCCATGGCAAGCTGTATGTA
>NC_029774.3:49210924-49211837 GCF_000817695.3 Arachis duranensis
ATGACGTGTTTCTGGCGTTTAACTCCAGACAGCAGCATGTACTTGGCGTTCAACGCCAAGTTACGTCGTCAATTTCCGAATAAAGTATGGACTATTATATATTGCTGGAAAGCTCTGGATGTCTACTTTCCAATGCCGTTAAGAGCGCGCCAATTGAAGTTCTATAGCTCCAGAAAATCTATTTCGAGTGCAGGGAGGTCAGATTCCAACAGCATCAGCAGTCCTTTTGTCAGCCTTTTTCAGAGTTTTGCTCAAGTCCCTCAATTTCAGCCAGAAATTACCTAAAATCACAAAAAAACACACAAACTCATAGTAAAGTCCAAAAATGTGAATTTAACATAAAAACTAATGAAAACATCCCTATAAGTAGCTTGAACTTGCTAAAAACTACCTAAAAACAATGCCAAAAAGCGTATAAATTATCCGCTCATCACAACACCAAACTTAAATTGTTGCTTGTCCCTAAGCATCTGAAAATCAAATAGGATAAAAAGAAGAGAATATACTATAAATCTCAAAATATCAATGAATATTAGTTCAAACTAGATGAGCGGGACTTGTAGCTTTTTGCTTCTAAACAGTTTTGGCATCTCACTTTTTCCTTTGAAGTTTAGAATGACTGGCTTCTCTAGGAACTTAGAATTTTGGATAGTGCTATTGACTTTCCTAGTTAAGCATGTTGATTCTTGAACACAGCTACTTATGAGTCTTGGCTGTGGCCCTAAGCACTTTGTTTTCCAGTATTACCACCGGATACATAAATGCCACAGACACATGACTGGGTGAACCTTTTCAGATTGTGACTCAGCTTTGCTAGAGTCCCCAGTTAGACGTGTCCAGAGCTCTTAAGCACACTCTTTTTGCTTTGGATCACGACTTTAACCACTCAGTCTCAAGCTTTTCACTTGGACCT
>NC_029774.3:49212090-49212375 GCF_000817695.3 Arachis duranensis
CACTGCTTTTTCTTGCTTCAAGAATCAATTTCATGATTTTTCAGATCATCAATAACATTTCTCTTTGTTCATCATTCTTTCAAGAGCCAACAGTTTTAACATTCATAAACAACAATATCAAAAGACATATGCATTGTTCAATCATTCATTCAGAAAACAAAAAGTATTGTCACCACATCAATATAATTAAATTAAATTCAAGGATAAATTTGAAATTAAAGCATATTTCATTTAAGAGAGGTGAAGGATTAATGGATTTTATTCATAGCTTTAAGACATGGTTAC
>NC_029774.3:49212473-49214628 GCF_000817695.3 Arachis duranensis
GCATAGATAAACACAACATTCAAAACTGAAAACAGAAAGAAATAAAGAACAAGGAATGAATCCACCTTTAGTGGCGTCTTCTTCTTGAAAGACCAACAATGTCCTTAAGCTCTTCTATGTCTCTTCCTTGCCTTTGTTGCTCCTCCCTCATTGCTCTTTGATCTTTTCTTATTTCATGGAGAATGATGGAGTGCTCATGATGTTCCACCCTTAATTATTCCACATTGTGGCTCAAATCTTCTAAGGAGGTGTTGAGTTGCTCCCAATAATTATTGGGAGGAAAGTGCATCCCTTGAGGCATCTCAGGGATTTCTTGATGATGAGCTTCCTCATGCATCTCTTGAGAACCGTGAGGGATCTCTCTTGCTTGCTCCATCCTCTTCTTGGTGATGGGCTTATCCTCTTCAATGGGGATGTCTCCTTCTATGATATCTCCAGCTGAGTAACATAGATGGCAAATAAGGTGAGGAAAAGCTAGCCTTGCCATGGTGGAGGACTTGTTGGCTATTTTGTAGATTTCATTGGAGATGACCTCATGAACTTCTACTTCCTCTCCAATCATGATGCTATGAATCATGATGGCCCGATCCACAGTAACTTCAGATCGGTTGCTAGTAGGAATGATGGAGCGTTGAATGAACTCCAACCATCCTCTAGCCACAGGCTTGAGATCCAGTCTTCTTAGTTGGACTGGCTTGCCTTTGGAGTCTCTCTTCCACTGAGCTCCTTCCATACATATGTCCATTAGGACTTGGTCCAACCTTTGATTAAAGTTGACCCTTCTAGTGTAGGGGCGTTCATCTCCTTGCATCATGGGCAAGTGAAACACCAACCTCACATTTTTCGGACTAAAATCTAAGTATTTCTCCCGAACCATTGTAAGATAATTCTTTGGATTCGGGTTCATACTTTGATCATGGTTCCTAGTGATCCATGCATTGGCATAGAACTCTTGTACCATTAAGATTCCGACTTGTTGCATGGGGTTGGTTAAGACTTCCCAACCTCTTCTTCGGATTTCATGTCGGATCTCTGGATACTCATTCTTCTTGAGCTTGAAAGGGACCTCAGGGATCACCTTCTTCTTTGCCACAACATCATAGAAGTGGACTTGATGGCTTTTGGAGATGAATCTTTCCATCTCCCATGACTCGGAGGTGGAAGCTTTTGTCTTCCCTTTTCCTTTTCTAGAGGATTCTCCGGCCTTAGGTGCCATTGATGGTAGTGGAAAACAAAAAAGATTGTGCTTTGACCACACCAAAATTAAAATATTGCTCGTCCTCGAGCAATAGAAGAAAGAAGAGAAGAATAAGAAGAAGAAGAAGAGAATATGGTAGAGAGGGAGAGATGTAGGTTCGGCCAAGGGGAAGAAGAGGGGGTTGTGTTGTGTGAAAATGAAGTAGAATGGAAGGGTATATATAGGGAGAGGGGGTAGTGTGTATTCGGCCATTTAGGGTGGGAATGGGTGGGAAAATGGTTTTGAATTTTTGAAGGTAGGTGGGGTTTATGGGGAAGAGTGGATGGATGTGAGTGGTGAAGGGGGGTGATTGGGAAGAGGAATTGAGGTGATTGGTGAAGAGTGTTGGGAAGTGTGACATGGGGAATAGTCATCACAAAAATAAGATTAGGAGGTAAGGTGGGAATATAGTAGGTGGGGATCCTGTGGGGTCCACAGATCCTGAGGTGATCCTGTGGGGTCCACAGATCCTGAGGTGTCAAGGAATTCCATCCCTGCACCAAATAGGCATGTAAATTGCCTTTGCACATCATTCTGGCGTTTAAACGCCGTGTGGTGCACATTCTGGGCGTTCAACACCATGTAAAGCATGTCTCTGGCGTTGAACGCCAGTTTCATGCTTGTTACTGGCATTCAGCACCAGCTTTTCTTTTCTAGGCACATTCCTGGCGTTCAGCGCCAGAATGTTGCTTGTTTCTGGCGTTCAGCGCCAGAATGATGCTCTGTTCTAGCGTTGAACGCCGACTAGATGCATCTTACTGGCGTTGAATGCCAGCCTGTGCTTCCTCCAGGGTGTGAATTTTTTCTTCTGCTGTTTTTGATTCTGTTTTTAATTTTTATGATTTTTTCGTGACTCCTCATGATCATGTACCTAATAAAACACAAAATAACAATAAAATAAAAATTAGATAAATAAAA
>NC_029774.3:49215045-49215580 GCF_000817695.3 Arachis duranensis
TTGCTCTCCGGTCACATCTTCATCCTCTTCAGAGGAAGAATAGTCTTCAAAGCTCATGAATGGCAGAAGGAGATTTAATGGAATCTCTATGGTCTCTGTTATGAGTCTCAGATTCCTTTGGATCCTTAATAGGAAACTCCTTCTTGTTTGAAGGACATCCCAGGAGGTCTTCCTCACTAGGATTTTCGTCGTCCTCCTCCCTTGTGCATTCGGCCATATTGATCACATCAATGGCCTTGCACTCTCCTTTTGGATTCTCTTCTGTATTGCTTGGGAGAATACTGGGAGGAGTTTCAATGACTTTCTTACTCAGCTGGCCCACTTGTGCCTCCAGATTTTTGATGGAGGATCTTGTTTCATTCATAAAACTGAAAGTGGCCTTTGACAGATCGGAGACTAGATTGGCTAAATTAGAAGTGTTTTGTTCAGAATTCTCTGTCTGTTGCTGAGAAGATGATGGATATGGCTTGCTATTACTCAGCCTATTGCGTCCACCATTGTTAAAGCCTTGTTGAGGCTTTTGTTGATCCTTCCA
>NC_029774.3:49215756-49216548 GCF_000817695.3 Arachis duranensis
TTTGAGAGATCATGTTGACCTGTTGAGTCAACACTTTGTTCTGAGCCAGTATGGCATTCAGAGCATCAATTTCACGAACTCCTTTCTTCTGAGTTATCCCATTATTCACGGAATTCCTCTCAGAGGTATACATGAATTGGTTGTTTGCAACCATGTCAATGAGTTCTTGAGCCTCTTCAGGTGTTTTCTTTAGGTGAATAGATCCACCTGCAGAATGGTCCAATGACATTTTCGAAAATTCAGATAGACCATAATAGAATATATCTAATATGGTCTATTATGAAAACATGTCAGATGGACATCTTTTGGTCAGCTGCTTGTATCTTTCCCAAGCTTCATAGAGGGATTCACCATCTTTTTGTTTAAAGGTTTGAACATATACTCTCAGCTTGCTTAGCTTTTGAGGAGGAAAGAATTTATCCAAGAAGGCAGTGACCAGCTTATCCCAGGAGTCCAGGCTATCCTTAGGTTGTGAATCCAACCATATTCTAGCTCTGTCTCTTACAGCAAAGGGGAAAAGCATGAGTCTGTAAACTTCAAGATCAACTCCATTTGTCTTTACAGTCTCACAGATCTGCAAGAAATCAGTTAGAAACTGATAAGGATCTTCAGATGGAAGTCCATAAAACTTGCAGTTTTGTTGCATTAAGGCAACTATCTGAGGTTTCAGCTCAAAGTTATTGGCTCCAATGGCAGGAATGGAGATGCTTTTTCCATCAAACTTGGACGTTGGCTTTGTGAAGTCACCAAGCATTCTCCTTGCATTATTATTATTTTCGGCTGCCATCTCAT
>NC_029774.3:49216761-49218598 GCF_000817695.3 Arachis duranensis
AAAAGTGGAATCCTCTATGTCACAGTATAGAGACTCCTTTATGTTAGTAGAAAAGAAAAGAAAAGTGAAGAATGAAGATGAGGGGATTCGGATATTAGGTAGAGAGGAGTGAAGAGAAGTGTTAGTAATTAAATAAATAAATAGAATAAGAAAAGAGAGGGAGAATTTCGAAAATAATTTTGAAAAAGGGGTTAGTAATTTTCGAAAATTAGAGATAAGATAAGATTTAAAATTTAAAAGAATTTTTGAAAAAGAGATGAGATATTTTCAAAAATTAGAGAGGGAAAAGTAGTTAGGTGATTTTGAAAAAGATAAGAAACAAACAAAAAGTCAAAGAGTTAGTTGAAAAAGATATTAAAATCAAATTTGAAAAGATAATAAGATAAGAAGTTAGATAAGATATTTTTATTTTAAATTTTTTTTGAAAAAGATAAAATTTTGAAAAAAAAATATGATATAAAAGATATGATTTAAAAAGATATGGTTTTGAAAAGATAAGATTGAAATTAGTTTTGAAAAATATTTGAATTTTAAAATCACAATTAATGACTTGACTCACAAGAAATCACAAGATATGTTTCTAGAACTTAAAATTTGAATCTTTCTTAATAAGCAAGTAACAAACTTCAAATTTTTGAACCAATCACATTAATTGTTAGCTAATTTTCGAAAATTAGATGTAAAGATAGGAAATAGATTTTGAAAATATTTTGAAAAAGATTTTTGGAATTTTCGAAAAATAGAAAAAAATGAAAAAGATATAATTTTTGAAAAAGATTTTGAAAAGATAAGATTTTTAAAATTGAAATTTTGACTTGACTTGTAAGAAATAACTAATTTTAAAAATTTTTGACCAAGTCAATCCAAAATTTCGAAAATTTGGAGAGAAAAAAGGAAAAGATATTTTTTTGATTTTTGAAATTTTTAATTATGAGAGAGAAAAACACAAACATGACCCAAAACATGAAAATTTTGGATCAAAACACATGATGCATGCAAGAACACTATGAATGTCAAGATGAACACCAAGAACACTTTGAAGATCATGACGAACATCAAGAACATATTTTTGAAAAATTTTTCATGCAAAGAAAACATGCAAGACACCAAACTTAGAAATCTTTAATGCATGAAAAATATGAATGCAAAAGTACACATGAAAAACAACAAACAACACAAAGCAAGAAATCATCAAGATCAAACAAGAAGACTTGTCAAGAACAACTTGAAAATCATGAAGAACACTATGAATGCATGAGATTTTTGAAAAAAGATGCAAGAAAAATTTTAAAAGCATGCAATTGACACCAAACTTAAAAATTAACACAAGACTCAAACAAGAAACACAAAATATTTTTGATTTTTATGATTTTCTAATTTTTTTGTATTTTTATTTTTAATTTTTTCGAAAAACATGGTTAGAAAAATGAAAAAGAAAAGAAAAATTTGAAAAACATTTTTGAAAAATTTTGAAAAGAAAATTACCTAATCTGAGCAACAAGATGAACCGTCAGTTGTCCATACTCGAACAATCCCCGGCAACGGCGCAAAAAACTTGGTGTTGTTGCTGGATTAAAACTTGGCACTATTGTGGTCTGGAAACAATTGTGAAATTGTTGTTTGAAATTGATTGTTCCCCGGCAACGGCGCCAAAAACTTGGTGGACGAAATTGTGATTCCTTTGTTAATGTATTTTGTAAAATTCATTGCTTTTTCAACTATGTGTGGACACAACTCCGTTCAACTTAACCAGCAAGTGTACTGGGTCATCCAAGTAATACCTTACGTGAGTAAGGGTCGATCCCACAGAGATTGTTGGTATGAAGCAAGCTATGGT
>NC_029774.3:49219238-49226377 GCF_000817695.3 Arachis duranensis
TGAGGCTTTTCTTGGAGTTGAACTCCAAGTTATAACGTGTTTTGGGCGTTCAACTCCGGATCATGACGTGTTTCTGGCGTTTAACTCCAGACAGCAGCATGTACTTGACGTTCAACGCCAAATTACGTCGTCAATTTCCGAATAAAGTATGGACTATTATATATTGCTGGAAAGCTCTGGATGTCTACTTTCCAACGCCGTTAAGAGCGCGCCAATTGAAGTTCTATAGCTCCAGAAAATCTATTTCGAGTGCAGGGAGGTCAGATTCCAACAGCATCAGCAGTCCTTTTGTCAGCCTTTTTCAGAGTTTTGCTCAAGTCCCTCAATTTCAGCCAGAAATTACCTGAAATCACAGAAAAACACAAAAACTCATAGTAAAGTCCAGAAATGTGAATTTAACATAAAAACTAATGAAAACATCCCTATAAGTAGCTTGAACTTGCTAAAAACTACCTAAAAACAATGCCAAAAAGCGTATAAATTATCCGCTCATCAGATACATAAATGTCATAGACACATAGCTGGGTAAACCTTTTTAGATTGTGATTCAGCTTTGCTAAAGTCCCCAGTTAGAGGTGTCCAGAGTTCTTAAGCACACTCTTTTTGCTTTGGATCATGACTTTAACCACTCAGTATCAAGCTTTTCACTTGGACCTTCATGCCACAAGTATATGGTTAGGGACAGCTTGATTTAGCTGCTTAGGCCAGGATTTTATTGCTTTGGGGCCCTCCTATCCATTAGTACTCAAAGCCTTGGATCCTTTTTACCTTGCCTTTTAGTTTAAAGGGCTATTTGCTTTTTCTGCTTGCTTCTTCTTTTTCTTTCTTTCTCTTTTTCGCCATTTTTTTCACTACTTTTTCTTGCTTCAAGAATCAATTTCATGATTTTTCAAATTATCAATAACATTTCTCTTTATTCATCATTCTTTCAAGAGCCAACAATTTTAACATTCATAAACTTCACTATAAAAAATATGCACTGTTCAAGCATTCATTCAGAAGACAAAAAGTGTTGCCACCACATAAAAAATAATTAGAATTTTCCTTATTGAAAACTTAAAATAATTGCCTCTTTACTCTAAAGAGAATCTTCTATTTTATTCATGTTTAATGATGATGAGAGGAACAGATTATAGCTTACTTGAAGATAAAAAATAAAATTAAAATAAGGACCCTAATTACTAATACTCATAATTCTTAAGATAGGTTTCTAATAATAAAAGTTATCACAGATTTAAGATTAGGACACAACAACCTTTATTTTGGGAGATGGATGCTCCTTCAATCTGTGGGGTGTTTGGTCCCTCAAGGGAGAGCTTCTGTCGCTTCAGCTCCTGTATCTCACGCCTTTGCTTTTTTTGTTCCTTAAGCAGTTTGCAAAGCATGCTATTTTGATTTTGCTGTTATTCCTTAAGTTGATCCATAGCTTCTTGTAGCTTGGTGATAGATGCTTCTAGGCGGGTCCAGTAGTCAATCTGAGGGATTTCTGGGAGGAACTCCTGCATCCTCCTTTTAATGGAGTTATCTTGCACTTGTTGTCCTTCTATTGACTTTTTGGTGATTGGGTGCTCGACTGAGATATACTCATCCACTCCCATCTTTACCCTAGCATCTTTACATAGCAGAGAGATTAAGCTTGGGTAAGCCAATTTGGCATCAGTGGAGTTCTTGTTTGCAATTGTGTAAAGCTCACAAGAAATCAGATGATGAATTTCCACTTCATTTCCCAGCATAATGCAATGGATCATCACTGATCTTTTAACAGTGACTTCAGAGCGGTTGCTGGTGGGCAGTATAGAACGCCCAATGAAGTCCAGCCAGCCTCTAGGGACTGGTTTGAGATCTCCTCTCTTGAGTTGATTTGGGACACCCTTTGTGTTGGTTATCCACTTGGTTCCAGGGAGGCATATGTCCTCTAGAACTTAGTCAAAGCACTTATATAATCTCACCATTCTCCTATTAAAGGATTCTGGATCATCTTGTAGTTGAGACAGCTTGAAAACCTCTCTTATTCTGTCCAGGTCGAAGTAAATAATCTTCCCTCTGACCATAATTTGAAAGGTACAGAAGGCGGTTCCAGTCATTCTCTGCTTATCTATTTGCCACAGATTTGAGTAAAATTCCTGAACCATGTTTCTACCCACCTTTGTCTCAGGATTAGCTAGAATTTCCCAGCCCCTGTTTCGAATCTGCTCTTGGATCTCCAGATATTCGTCTTCTTTCTGATCGAATTTAACTTCCGGGATCACTGACCTTAGACCCATTTGTGGTATTGGTTTGCATGTTCTTTAGTTAAGAACCTCTCTTGATTCCAAAGTGGTTTGGAGTGTTCTCTTTCTTGCCTCTTGGAGTGGTTTGTTTTCCTTTAGGGGCCATGATCTTGGTGAATCTTAGCCCAGTGATCACGAAAATCACACCAAACTTAGAGGTTTGTTTGTCCTCAAGCAAAAAAAAAAAAAGAAAGGAGAGGAATAGGAGGATAGTCAAATTCGAGTGTTAGAGGAGAGGGGGAGGCCGAATGGCTGGGTTAAAAAATTTTGAAATATGATAGAAGATATGATTTAGAAAAGATAGGTATGATATGCAAAAGATGTAATTTTAAAATTGAAAAGATGTGAGAGAGTTTTGAAAAAGATAAATCTAAATTTGAAAAGATAGTATGATGAGTTGAAAAAGATTTGAAAAGATATTAGAAAGATAGATGAGTTTTGAAAAAGATTTGAAAAGAAATTAAAAAGATATATGAATTTTGAAAAAGATTTGAAAAGAAGTTGAAGAAAGATTTTTTTAGGATTAAGATTTTTTTGAAATTGAAATTGAAAAATGAGAATTTGTAACATGTTCATGCAAGAAAGTATGGATGAAAACATGAAAATTTGAAAAAATTGAGTTGGAAACCAAACTTCCTCCCCTCCACATTCCTGTCATTAAACACCCAGAATGGCATCCATTCTGGCGTTTAACGCCCAATTGTTGCTTGTTTTGGGTGTTTTAACGCCCAGCCAGGTACCCTGGCTGGCGTTAAACACCAGAAAGCCTTTATCACTGGGCGTTTTTCTAAACGCCCAAGATGCTGCAATTCTGGCGTTTAACGCCCAGAATGGTACCCATTCTGGCGTTTAACGCCCAGAAAGGTATTTTCACTGGCGTTAAACACCCAGAATGGTGCCCATTCTGGCGTTTAACGCCTAAAATACCCCTTACTGGAGTTTTTGTGCCAGTGAGCTCTTTTTTCTCTGCTTTATGCTCTGAATCCTTTTGTAACTCTGTGAACTTCTAAAATTAAGAATTAATATTGAAGATAATTTATATCAAAGTCCTATAATTATTATTTAAATAATAAATAAACTATGCCAATGGCTGGGTTGCCTCCCAGCAAGCGCTTCTTTATTGTCTTTAGTTGGACCTTACTGAGCTTTAATATAGTCTCAGTTTTTGAGCATTCTTGCTCAACATTGCTTTCAAGATAATGCTTGACTCTCTGTCCATTAACAATAAACTTTTTGTCAGAGTCAATATCCTGAAGCTCTACATATCCATCTGGTGACACACTTGTAATCACATATGGTCCTCTCTACCGGGATTTTAATTTACCAAGGAATAGTCTGAGCCTAGAGTTAAACAGCAGGACCTTTTGTCCTAGCTCAAAGACTCTGGATGACAGTTTCTTGTCATGCCACCTTTTTGCTTTCTCTTTGTAAACTTTTGCATTTTCGAAAGCATTGAGTCTAAATTCCTCTAGCTCGTTCAGCTGGAGCAATCTTTTCTCTCCAGCTAATTTGGCATCAAGATTCAGGAATCTAGTTGCCCAGTAGGCTTTATGCTCCAATTCCATGGGCAGGTGACAGGCCTTCACATACACAAGCTAGTATGGAGAAGTTCCTATAGGGGTCTTGAATGCTGTTCTGTATGCCCAGAAAGCATCATCCAAGCTCCTTGCCCAATCCTTTCTACAGAAAATTACAGTCCATTCCAGAATTCTTTTTAGTTTTCTATTAGAGACTTCAACTTGCCCATTTGTTTGTGGATGATATGGAGTTGCCACCTTGTGGCTAATTCCGTATCTGACTATATAAGAGTAAAGCTGTTTATTGCAGAAATGAGTGCCTCCATCACTGATTAGTGCTCTAGGGACACCAAATCTGCTAAAGATATATTTCTGGAGGAACTTCAGCATTGTCTTAGTATCATTAGTGGGTGTTGCAATTGCCTCTACCCATTTAGATACATAGTCTACAGCCACCAGAATATAAGTGTTTGAGTATGATGGTGTGAAAGGCTCCATAAAGTCAATACCCCATACGTCAAACAACTCAATCTCTAAGATCCCTTATTGAGGCATGGCATAACCTTGAGGCAGATTACCAGCTCTCTGGCAACTGTCACAGTTACGTACAAACTCTCGGGAGTCTCTATAGAGGTTAGGCCAGTAGAAGCCACATTGGAGGACTTTTGTGGCTGTTCACTCACTTCTGAAATGTCCTTCATATTGTGATCCAAGACAATGCTATAGGATCTTCAGTGGTTCTTCTCTAGGCACACAACTATGGATTATCCCGTCTGCACATCTTTTAAAGAGATATGGCTCATCCCACAAGTAGTACTTGCATCAGAGATCAATTTTTTCATTTGCTGCCTGCTGTACTCCTTGGGTATGAATCTCACAGCCTTATAGTTTGCAATGTCTGCAAACCAAGGCATTTCCTGAATGGCAAAAAGTTGCTCATCGGGGAAGGTTTCAGAGATCTCAGTGGAAGGGAGGGATGCTCCTACCACTGGTTCTATCCGGGACAAGTGATCAGCCACTTGGTTCTCTGTCCCTTTTCTGTCTCTTATTTCTATATCAAACTCTTGCAGAAGTGGTGCACGAAATTGTGTATGCCAATATTAATGGACTATTTCTCACAGCTTCGCACAACTAACCAATAAGTGCACTGGGTCGTCCAAGTAATACCTTACGTGAGTAAGTGTCGAATCCCACAGAGATTGTTGGTTTGAAGCAAGCTATGGTTATCTTATTATTCTTAGTCAGGATACCAACAATAGTGTTTTTTAAGTTCAACTGTAAAAAGTGAAAGGGCATAAAATAAATAATTGTTACTCAATAATGGAGAATATGTTGGAGTTTTGGAAATGCTTTGTCTTCTGAATTTCTGTAACATAATGCTTCCTCACTTTCATAAATGCAAGGCTCCTTCCATGGCAAGCTGTATGTAGGGTGTCACCATTGTAAATGGCTACTTCCCATCCTCTCAGTGAAAATTGTCCAAATGCTCTGTCACAGCACGGCTAATCATCTGTTGGTTCTCGATCATGTTGGAATAAGATCCATTGATCCTTTTACGTCTATCACTACGCCCAACACTCGCGAGTTTGAAGTTCGTCACAGTCATCCAATCCCAGAATCTTACTCAGAATACCATAGACAAGGTTTAGACCTTTCGGATCCTCATGAATGCCGCCAACAATTCTAGCTTATACCACAAAGACTCTGATTAAGGAATCTAAGAGATACTCATTCAATCTAATGTAGAACGGAGGTAGTTGTCAGGCACACGTTCATGGATTGAGGAAGGTGATGAGTGTCACGGATCATCACCTTCTTCATAGTGAAGCACAAATGAACATCTTAGATAGGAACAAGCATGTTTGAATGGGAAACAGAAATAATTACATTAATTCATCAAGACGCTGCAGAGCTCCTCACCCCCAACAATGGGGTTTAGAGACTCATGCCATCAAAAGGTACAAAATTCAGATCTAAAAATGTCATGAGATACAAAATAAATCTCTAAAAGTTGTTTAAATACTAAACTAGTAACCTAGGTTTACAGAAAATGAGTGAACTAGGATGGATAGTGCAGAAATCCACTTCTGGGACCCACTTGGTGTGTGCTGGGGCTGAGACTTAAGCTTCTCACGTGCCCAATTGGACTCCTGTAGCTCCAAAAAATCTATTCCGAGTGCAGGGAGGTCAGAATCCAACAGCTTGAGCAGTCCTTTTTCAGCCTAAATCTGATTTTTGCTTAGCTCCCTCAATTTCAGCTAGAAAATACCTGAAATTGCAAAAAAAACACACAAACTCATAGTAAAGTCCAGAAATATGAATTTTGCCTAAAAACTAATAAAATTATACTAAAAACTAACTGAAACATACTAAAATCTACATGAAATTACCCCCAAAAAGTGTATAAAATATCCGCTCATCACAACACCAAACTTAAACTGTTGCTAGTCCTCAAGCAACTAGATAAATAAAATAGGATAAAAAGAAATTAAGAAGCAATAATATCTCAGAGTTTCAAGTGAAGCTCAGATTCTAATCAGATGAGTGGGACTAGTTGCTTTTTGCCTTTGAATAGTTTTGGCATCTCACTTTATCCTTTGAAATCCAGAATGATTGGCATCCATAGGAACTTAGAATTCAGATAGTATTATTGATTCTCCTAGTTTAGTATGTTGATTCTTGAACACAGTTACTTGATGAGTCTTGGTCGTGGCCCAAAGCACTTTGTTTTCCACTATTACCACCAGATACATAAATGCCACAGACACATGAGGTGTCCAGAGTTCTTAAGCACACTCTTTTACTTTGGATCACGACTTTAACCACTCAGTCTCAAACTTTTCACTTGGACCTGCATCCCACAAGCACATGGTTAGGGACAGCTTGATTTAGCCACTTAGGCCTGGATTTATTTCCTTGAGCCCTCCTATCCATTGATGCTCAAAGCCTTGGATCCTTTTCACCCTTGCCTTTTGGTTTTAAGGGTTATTGGCTTTTTCTTTTTCTTTATCCAATGATTCCCCCTTTTCTTTCACTGCTTTTTCTTGCTTCAAGAATCAATTTCATGATTTTTCAGATCAGCAATAATATTTCTCCTATTCATCATTCTTTCAGAAGCCAACAATTTTAACATTCATGAAATTCAGTATAAAAAATATGCACTGTTCAAGCATTCATTCAGAAGACAAAAAGTATTGCCACAACATATAAATAATTAGAATTTTCCTTATTAAGAACTCGAAATTAAATTGCCTCTTTATTCTAAAAAATATACTATTTTATTCATGTTTGATGATGATGAGAAAAATAAATTATAGCTTAATTGGAAATAAAATCAAAATAGATATACTAA
>NC_029774.3:49226546-49230124 GCF_000817695.3 Arachis duranensis
TGACGCTTCAGTTCCTTCAAGTCACGCCTTTGCTCTTCTTGTTCCCCAAGCAGTTTGCAAAGCATGCTATTTTGATTATTCTGTTCTTCCTTTATTTGGTCCATAGCTTCTTGCAACTTGGTAACCGATGCTTCAAGATGCTCCCAGTATTCAAATTGAGGAATTTTCGGGAGGAATTCCTGTGCTCTTCTCTTGGTGGGGTCATCCTGCACTTGTTGTTTTTCCATTGATATTTTGGTGATTGGTCACTCAACTGAGATATACTCAGTTATTCCCATCTTTACTCTAGCATCTTTACATAGCATAGATATTAAGCTAGGATAAGCCAATTTGGCATCTTTGGAGTTCTTGTTTGCAATTATGTAAAGTTCACACGAAATCAATTGATGAACTTCCACTTCTCTTTCTAACATAATGCAGTGGATCATCAATGCTCTTTTAACGGTGACCTCAGAGCGGTTGCTAGTGGGCAGTATAGAACGCCCAATGAAGTCCAGCCAGCCTCTGACGACTGGTTTGAGATCTTCTCTGTTGAGTTGATTTGGGATGCCCTTGGTGCTGGTGGTCCACCTGGCTCCAGGGAGGCATATGTCATCTAGAATCTTGTCCAGGCCTTTATTTGTTCTCATCATTCTCCTATTAAAGGAGTCTGGGTCATCTTTCAGCTGAGGTAGCTTAAAGATCTCCCTGATTTTATCAGGGTGGATGTGAACAATCTTTTCTCTGACCAAGGTCCGATAGTCATAGAGAGCAGTTCCAGATATTCTCTGCCTGTCTGTTTGCCACAGATTAGCGTAGAATTCCTGAACCATATTTCTTCCCACCTTTGTTTTAGGATTAGCTAGGATTTCCCAGCTCCTGTTTCGAATTTTCTCTTGGATCTCTGGGTATTCATCTTCTTTCAGATCAAATTTCACTTCCAGGATCACTGACCTTAGACCCATTATTTTGTAGTAATGGTCTAAATGTTCTTTGGTTAAGAACTTCCCTTGATTCCAAAGTGGTTTTAGAATACTCTCTTTCTTGCCTCTTGGAATGGGTTGTTTTCCTTTAGGAGCCATGATCTTAGTGGGTATGGTTTAGGGATCATGGATAAACACACCAAACTTAGAGGTTTGCTTGTCCTCAAGCAAAAGAAAAGAAAGGAGAGGGATAGAAGGAGAGCTAGTTTTCGAATTGTTGAGGAGAGGAGAGAGGCCGAAAGTGGATTTAAAGGGAGGGGGTGGGTTTTCGAAAATTTTGAAGAAAGATAGGATATGATTTGTAAAAGATAAATATGATAGGAAAAAGATATAATTGAAAATGGAAAAGATATATAAGATATTTGAAAAAGATAAATCTGAATTTTCTTAAAAAAAGATTTGGGATTAATTTGAAAAGATAATTGATTTTTTTGAAAAAGATTTGAAAAGAAGTTGGATGGGATTTGAAAAAGGATTTGTGTTTATGAATTAAGATACATTTGATATTTTTGAAAAAGGAATTTTAGAAATTAGGATTAAAATTTTTGGAATTAAAGGGTGAGAGTTTGTAACATGTTTATGCAAGAAATCATGAATTGAGATATGAAAATTGGAAAAAGTGTGAAGTAAAAATGAATTTACCTCCTCCCCACAATCTTGGCGTTAAACGCCCAAACGCTACATGTTTTGGGCATTTAACGCCCATTCGCAGCTTCTCTTGGGCGTTCAACGCCCAGCTGTCGCTTCTAGCTGGCGTTGAACGCCAGGAACTCCTTTGTCACTGGGCATTTTTCTGAACGCCCAGGACGCTATAAATCTGGCGTTAAACACCCAGAAAGTGCTTCTTTCTGGCGTTCAACGCCCAAAAGATGCTTCTTTCTGGTGTTTAACACCCAGATGGCTATCCTTACTGGCGTTGAACACCCAGTAGATGCTTCTTTTGGGCATTTAGTGCCCAAAATAGCTCTTACTGGCTTTTTCGCACCAGTGAGCTTCCTTTTTGCTGTTTTGTCCTACGAATCCTTTTGTAACTTTGTGAACTCAAGCAATTTCTATTTTACCTTGAAGATAATTGACATAAACCTGTAAAAATCAATTAATTTAACAAATAAACGTTGTAAATGGCTGGGTTGCCTCCCAACAGGCGCTTCTTTATTGTCTTTAGCTGGACTATTACTGAGCTTTAATCAAGTCTTAGTTTTGAGCATTCTTGCTCAAAATTGCTTTCAAGATAATGTTTGACTCTCTGTCCATTAACAATGAAATTTTTTTAGAATCATTATCCTGAAGCTCCACGTATGCATACGGTGACACACTTGTAATCACATATGGACCTCTCCACCGGAATTTCAATTTCCCAGGGAATAATCTGAGCCTAGAATTAAATAGCAGAACTTTCTGCCTTGGCTCAAAGATTCTGGATAACAGTTTCTTATCATGCCATCTTTTTGCTTTCTCTTTGTAAATTTTTGCATTTTCGAAAGCATTGAGTCTGAATTCCTCTAGCTCATTTAACTAGAGCAATCATTTTTCTCCAGCCAACTTGGCATCAAGGTTTAGGAATCTGATTGCCCAATAGGCCTTATGTTCCAGTTCCACTGGCAAGTGACAGGCTTTTCCATACACCAGCTGGTATGGAGAAGTTCCTATAGGTGTATTGAATGCTGTTCTGTATGCCCACAGAGCATCATCCAAGCTTCTTGCCCAATCCCTTCTACGGTTAATCACAGTCCATTCCAGGATTCTTTTAAATTCTCTATTAGAGACTTCAGCTTGCCCATTTGTCTGTGGATGATATGGAGTAGCTACCCTGTGGCTAACTCCATATCGAACCAAAGCAGAGTAAAGCTGTTTATTGCAGAAATGAGTGCCCCCATCACTTATTAGTATTCTAGGGATACCAAATCTGCTGAAGATGTGTTTCTGGAGGAATTTCAGCACTGTCTTAGTATCATTAGTAGGTGTTGCAATAGCTTCCACCCATTTGGATACATAATCCACTGACACCAAAATATAAGCATTTGAGTATGATGGTGGGAAAGGTCCCATGAAGTCAATACCCCATACATCAAATAACTCAATCTCCAAGATCCCTTGTTGAGGCATGGCATAACTGTGAGGCAGATTGCCAAATCTTTGGCAACTGTCACAATTAAGTATAAACACTCGGGAGTCTTTATAGAGAGTAGGCCAGTAGAAGCCACATTGGAGGACTCTTGTAGCTGTTCGCTCACTTCCAAAATGTCCTCCATACTGTGATCCATGGCAGTGCCAGAGGATCTTCTGTGCTTCTTCTTTAGGCACACATCTACGGATTACTCTGTCTACACATCTCTTGAAGAGATATGGTTCATCCCAAAGATAGTACTTTGCATCCGTGATTAATTTCTTTGTTTGCTGCCTACTGTACTCTTTGGGTATGAATCTCACTGCCTTGTAGTTTGCAATGTCTACAAATCATGGCACTTCCTGGATGGCAAAGAGGTGCTCATTCGGAAAGTTTTCAGAGATTTCAGTAAGAGGGAGGGACGCCCCTTCTACTGGTTCTATTCGGGACAGATGATCTGCTACTTGGTTCTCTGTCCCTTTTCTGTCTCTTATTTCTATATCAAACTC
>NC_029774.3:49230221-49231383 GCF_000817695.3 Arachis duranensis
AGATCTGAACTGGTTAATGGCGTAAACCACTACAAGTAACTCTTTTTTGTGGTTGTGTAGTTCTTCTGTGTGTCATTTAAAACACGACTGGCATAGTAAATGATGTGTAGAAGCTTGTCATGCCTTTGTCCCAACACTGCACCAATGGCATGGTCACTGGCATCACACATTAGTTCAAATGGTAATGTCCAGTCTGGTGCAGAGATGACTGGTGCTGTGACCAGCTTAGCTTTCAGAGTCTCAAACACCTGCAGACACTCCTTATCAAAGACAAATGGCGTGTTAGCAGCTAGCAGATTACTCAGAGGTTTGGCGATTTTTGAAAAATCTTTTATAAACCTCCTATTGAATCCTGCATGCCCCAGAAAGCTTCTGATTGCCTTAACATTGGCAGGTGGTGGTAATTTTTCAATTACCTCCACCTTAGCTTGATCCACCTCTATTCCCTTGTTCGAAATTTTGTGCCCAAGGATAATTCCTTCAGTCACCATAAAGTGACATTTGTCCCTGTTTAAAACCAGATTAGTCTCTTGGCATCTCTTTAGAACAAGTGCTAGATGGTCAAGACACAAGCTAAATGAGTCTCCAAACACTGAAAAGTCATCCATGAAGACTTCTAAAAATTTTTCCACAATATCAGAGAAAATAGGGAGCATGCATCTTTGAAAGGTTGCAGGTGCATTACACAGACCAAATGGCATCCTTCTGTATGCAAATACACCAGATGGGCATGTGAATGATGTTTTCTCTTGATCTTGGGGATCTACTACAATTTGATTATAACCTGAATATCCATCCAGGAAGCAGTAGTATGCATGACCTGCTAGTCTTTCTAGCATCTGGTCTATGAATGGTAAAGGAAAATGATCCTTTCTGGTAGCTGTATTGAGCCTTCTGTAATCAATACACATATGCCACCCTGTAACTGTTCTTGTAGGAACCAGTTCATTTTTTTTTATTATGAACCACTGTCATACCACCCTTCTTAGGGACGACTTGAACAGGGCTTACCCATGGGCTATCAGAAATGGGATAAATAATCCCAGCCTCTAGTAATTTAGTGACCTCCTTCTGCACCACCTCCTTCATGGCTGGATTCAGCCGCCTCTGTGGTTGAACCACTGGCTTAGTGTCACCCTCCAATAGGATCTTGTGCATGCAT
>NC_029774.3:49231388-49240966 GCF_000817695.3 Arachis duranensis
CCTTAGCACTTGAATTAGTGCTTCCTCTTTCTGTGGCTCTAAGATAGAGCTTATGATTATAGGAAAGGTATCACCTTCTCCCAGAAATGCATATTTCAGGGATGGTGGTAATGGTTTGAGCTCGGGTTTGGGAGGTTTCTCTTCTCCCTGAGGGATTTTCAGAGGTTCTATTATTCACTCTGGTTCCTCCATATCAGGCTGAACATCTTTAAAGATATCTTCTAGCTCTAATTCGAGACTCTCAGTTATATTGACCTTTTTTACCAGAGAATCAATAATATCAATGCTCATGCAGTCATTTGGGGTGTCTGGATGCTGCATAGCTTTGACAGCATTCAACTTAAACTCATCCTCATTGACTCTCAGGGTTACTTCCCCTTTTTGGACGTCAATAAGGGTTTGGCCAGTTGCTAGGAACGGTCTTCCTAGAATGAAAGTTGCACTCTTGTGCTCCTCCATTTCCAGTACCACAAAGTCAGTGGGGAAGGAAAATGGCCCAACCTTGATAATCATGTCTTCAATCACGCCTGATGGGTGTTTAATGGAACCATCAGCAAGTTGGAGACATATCCGGGTTGGTTTGACTTCATCAGTCAACCCAAGCTTTTTGATAGTAGATGCAGGTATTAGGTTGATACTTTCCCCAAGATCACATAGAGCTTGCTTGGTACAAGTACCTTCTAATGTGCATGGTATCATAAAGCTTTCGGGATCTTCAAGCTTCTCAGGTAAGCTTTTCAGAATGACTGCACTGCATTCTTCAGTGAGGTAAACTTTTTCAGTTTCCCTCCAATCCTTCTTATGACTTAAGATCTCCTTCATGAACTTAGCATAAGAGGGTATTTGCTCAAGTGCTTCTACAAACAAAATCTTTATTTCAAGAGTCCTGAGATAATCTGTAAAGTGGGCAAATTGCTTATCCTGTTCCGCTTGGTGGAGTTTCTGAGGATAAGGCATTTTGGCTTTGTATTCCTCAACCTTAGTTGTTGTAGGTTTATTGCCTACAGATGTGGGTTGAGAAGCCTTTTTAGAGGTGTTGCTATCAGCACTTGTATGTGTCTGATCCCCCACTGGCATTTGAATACCAGGGGTGGAAGCTAAAGTGGCATTAGACGCCAACTCCTTACCTGTTTCTGGTGTCTGAACGCCAGAACTGTGCTTCCTTTGGGCATTCAATGCCAATTCCTTGCCTGTTTCTGGCGTTGAACGCCAGGACTGAGCATGGTTTGGGCGTTCAACGCCAGCTTTCCACCCATTTTCTGGCGTTTGAGCGCCAAAATTATTCCTCTCTGGGCTCTTACTGTCCTCAGATGGATTTTGGGTAGTTTGCTCATTTCTTGGCTTCTTGCTACCTTGAAGTGAGGTATTTAATGTTTTCCCACTTCTTAATTAAACTGCTTGGCACTCTTCTATTATTTGTTTTGATAACTGCTGTTCTGTTTGCTTCAACTATACTTCCATATTCATATTAGCCATTCTTGTTTCTTGTAGTATCTCCTTAAATTCGGCTAACTATTTTGTTACAAAATCTAATTGCTGATTAAATTCGCTAGCTTGATCTGCAGGATCTGAGTTCAGCAGTTGCTGTTTTAGCCTCTTCGTTGATGGAACGTTCACTACTTAGGTACAGATGTTGATTTCTGGCAACTGTATCAATAAGCTCTTGAGCTTCTTCTATTGGCTTTCTCATGTGTATAGATCCACCAGCTGAGTGGTCTAGAGAAGTCTGAGCTATCTCTATAAGCCCATAATAGAAGATGTCTAACTGCACCTACTCTGAAAACATTTCAGAGGGGTATTTTCTTAGCATCTCTCTGTATCTCTCCTAGGCATCATAAAGGGATTCGTTATCTCCTTGTTTAAAGCCTTGGATGCTCAGCCTAAGATGTGTCATCCGTTTTGGAGGAAAATAGTGATTCAGGAATTTTTCTGACAGTTGTTTCCATGTCTTTATGCTGTCCTTAGGTTGGTTATTTAACCACCTCTTAGCTTGGTCTTTTACAGCAAATGGAAACAGTAATAATCTGTAGACATCCTGAACTGTGTCAGCACTTTGTAAAAACTGTGCCAGAAACTCTGTAGGTTCTTTCTGTGGAAGACTGGAATACTGGCAACTTTTCTGCACCATGATAATGAGCTGAGGTTTCAACTCAAAGCTACTGACTCCGATGGAGGGTATACAGATACTACTCCCATATGAAGCAGTAGTGGGTTTAGCAATTGACCCCAGAGTCCTTCTGGACTATTCATTTCCCCTTAGGTCCATAATGGAGAAAGGAAGATGATGTGGATTTATTTTATTTATATTAAAAAAAATTATTTTCAAAATAATAAAATAGAATACAATAAAAACCAAAACAAAAAATGAAAAATAAAATAAATAAAATAAAAAATAAAAAAATTTGAAAATATTTTATGAAGATTTTCGAAAAAGTGGGGAAAGAGAAAGTGGTTAGGATATTTTTGAAAAAGATATGATTTGAAAAATTTTGACCAAGTCAACCCAAGTAATTCGAAAATTATGAGAAATCAAAGGAAAATATATTTTCTTTGAATTTTATGATGAAAGAAAAAAACACACAAAACACACAAAATTTTAGATCTAATGTTCCTTGTTTTTCGAAAATTTTGGAGGGAAAACACCAAGGAATACCAAACTTAAAAATTTTAAGATCAAAACACAAAGAAGACTCAAGAACACTTTGAAGATTCACAAGAGCAACAAGAACAAAAGAAAGAACACCAAACTTAAAATTTTTTAAAAACCAAATTAAATTTTCGAAAATTAAAGAAAATTAACAAGAGAACACTAAACTTAAAGTTTGGCACAAGATTCAATCAAAGAAAAACTATTTTTAAAAAAGATTTTAAAAAGAAGATAACCAATTACCAAGAACATAAACCAACACTCTAGCCAATTGAGCTATAAATGTAACGTGTTTTAAAGAGGTATTTTTAATGAATAAAAATAAAATTTTTTGAAAACTAATATTTTGAAATTGCACAAGGAAAACACGAAAAATACACAAAATAGGAAAAACCAAAGATCAAATAAGAAAATTTGACAAGAACAATTTGAAGATCAAGGAAAAATAAATAACATGCAATTCAAAAATTGAAAGACAAAGAAAAGCATGCAATTGACACCAAACTTAAAACATGACACTAAACTCATAAAAAAACGAAAATTCAATTAAAGAAAAAAAATATTTTTGAAAATTTTTTTAAAAGGAATAATAAAAGATGCAATCCTAGTGACTCTAAACTAAAAAGACAAATTTTTCCTAATCTAAGTAACAAGAATCACCGTCAGTTGTTCAAACTCAAACAATCCCTGGCAACGGTGCCAAAAACTTGGTGCACGAAATTGTGTATGCCAATATTAATGGACTATTTCTCACAGCTTCGCACAACTAACCAGCAAGTGCACTGGGTCGTCCAAGTAATACCTTACGTGAGTAAGGGTCGAATCCCACAGAGATTGTTGGTTTGAAGCAAGTTATGGTTATCTTATTATTCTTAGTTAGGATACCAACAACAGTGTTTTTTAAGTTCAATTGTAAAAAGTGAAAGGGCATAAAATAAATAATTGTTACTCAATAATGGAGAATATGTTGGAGTTTTGGAGATGCTTTGTCTTCTGAATTTCTGTAACATAATGCTTCCTCACTTTCATAAGTGCAAGGCTCCTTCCATGGCAAGCTGTATGTAGGGTGTCACCGTTGTCAATGGCTACTTCCCATCCTCTCAGTGAAAATGGTTCAAATGCTCTGTCTCAGCACGGCTAATCATCTGTTGGTTCTCGATCATGTCGGAATAAGATTGATTGATCCTTTTGCGTCTGTCACTATGCCCAACACTCACGAGTTTGAAGTTCATCACAGTCATCCAATCCTGGAATCCCACTCAGAATACCATAGACAAGGTTTAGACCTTCCGGATCCTCATGAATGCCGCCAACAATTCTAGCTTATACCACGAAGATTCTGATTAAGGAATCTAAGAGATACTCATTCAATCTAATGTAGAACAGAGGTGGTTGTCAGGCACACGTTCATGGATTGAGGAAGGTGATGAGTGTCACGGATCATCACCTTCTTCATAGTGAAGCGCAAATGAACATCTTAGATAGGAACAAGCATGTTTGAATGGGAAACAGAAATAATTGCATTAATTCATCAAGACGCTGCAGAGCTCCTCACTCCCAACAATGGGGTTTAGAGACTCATGCCGTCAAAAGATATAAAATTCAGATCTAAAAATGTCATGAGATACAAAATAAATCTCTAAAAGTTGTTTAAATACTAAACTAGTAACCTAGGTTTACAGAAAATGAGTAAACTAGGATGGATAGTGCAGAAATCCACTTCTGGGCCCACTTGGTGGGTGCTGGGGCTGAGACTTAAGCTTCTCACGTGCCTGGGATGTTTTTGGAGTTGAACGCCAGGTTGTAACCTGTTTCTGGCGTTGAACTCCAACTTGCAACCTATTTCTGGCACTGAACGCCAAACTGCAACATGGAACTGGCGTTGAACACCAGTTTACATCATTTATCTTCTTGCAAAGTATGTACTATTATATATTGCTGGAAAGCCCTGGATGTCTACTTTCCAACCCAATTGAGAGCGCGCCAATTGGACTTTTGTAGCTCCAAAAAATTTATTCCGAGTGTAGGGAGGTCAGAATCCAATAGCATCAGCAGTCCTTTTTCATTCTAAATCAGATTTTTGCTCAGCTCCCTCAATTTCAGCCAGAAAATACCTGAAATTACAGAAAAATACATAAACTCATAGTAAAGTCCAGAAATATGAATTTTGCCTAAAAACTAATAAAATTATACTAAAAACTAACTAAAACATATTAAAATCTACATGAAATTACCCCAAAAAGCGTATAAAATATCCGCTCATCAATAAGCAACACCCATCTTTTGAGCCTGGGTTTTGAATCCTGCTTTGTGAGTAGATATTTGAGAGTAGCATGGTGGTGCACGAAATCACAATCACACTTTTGCAATTCCGCACAACTAACCAGCAAGTGCACTGGGTCGTCCAAGTAATACCTTACGTGAGTAAGGGTCGATCCCACGGAGATTGTCGGCTTGAAGCAAGCTATGGTTATCTTGTAACTCTTAGTCAGGATATCAATAATTCTCAGATTTAATTGTAAAAAGTAAAAGAAGATGAAATAAATACTTGTTTTGCAGTAATGGAGAACAAGTTGAGGTTTTGGAGATGCTATATCTTCTGAATCTCTACTTTCCTACTGTCTTCTTCTTCATGCACCTAATGCTCCTTCCATGACAAGCTGTATGTTGGGTTTCACCGTTGTCAATGGCTACCTCCCATCCTCTCAGTGAAAATATTCAACGCGCTCTGTCACAGCATGGCTATTCATCTGTCGGTTCTCGATCATGTCGGAATAGAATCCAGTGATTCTTTTGTGTCTGTCACTAACACCCCACAATCGCGAGTTTGAAGCTCGTCATAGTCATTCAATCCCTGAATCCTACTCAGAATATCACAGACAAGGTTTAGACCTTCCTGATTCTCAAGAATGGCCGCCAAATGATTCTAACTTATACCACGAAGATTCTGATTAAGGAATCCAAGAGATATCCACTTAATCTAAGGTAGAACGGAGGTGGTTGTCAGGAACACGTTCATAGGTGAGAATGATGATGAGTGTCACGGATCATCACATTCATCAAGTTTAGGAACAAGTGATATCTTAGAATAGAAGCAAGCGTGATTGAATGAAAAACAGTAGTAATTGCATTAATCCATCAAGACACAGCAGATCTCCTCACCCCCAACCATGGGGTTTAGAGACTCATGCTGTAGAAGATACAATATGAAATGTGTATTGTGTCATGAGGTCCAGATACAATAGCAAAAAGTCCTATTTATGGTGAATTAGTGACCTAGGGTTTACAAGAATGAGTAAATGACGTAAAAATCCACTTCCGGGGTCCACTTGGTATGTGCTTGGACTGAGCATTGAAGCTTTCATGTGTAGAGATTTTTCCTGGAGTTAAACGGTAGCTTTTGTGCCAGTTTGGGCTTTTAACTCCAACTTTTGTGCTAGTTCCGGCGTTAAACGCCGGGAATTCTGAAGCGGATTTGGAACGCCGATTTGGGCCATCAATTCTTGGGCAAAGTATGGACTATTATATATTTCTGGAAAGTGCAGAATGTCTACTTTCCAACGCGATTGATAGCGTGCCAGTTGAATTTTTGTAGCTCCAGAAAATCCACTTTGAGTGTGGGGAGGTTAGAATCCAACAGCATCTGCAGTCATTTTTCAGCCTCTGAATCAGATTTTTGCTCAAGTCCCTCAATTTTAGCCAGAAAATACCTGAAATCACAGAAAAACACACAAACTCATAGTAAAATCCAGAAAAGTGAATTTTAAATAAAAACTAATAAAAATATAACAAAAACTAACTAAAATATACTAAAAACATACTAAAAACAATGCCAAAAAGTGTTTACATTATCCGCTCATCACAACACCAAACTTAAATTGTTGCTTGTCCCCAAGCAACTGAAAATCAAATAGGATAAAAAGAAGAGAATATACTATAGACTCCGAAATATCAATGAAACTTAGCTCCAATTAGATGAGCGGGACTAGCAACTTTTTGCCTCCGAACAGTTTTGGCATCTCACTTTATCCTTTGAGGTTCAGAATGATTGGCATCTATAGGAGCTCAGAATTCAGATAGTGTTATTGATTCTCCTAGTTAAGTATGTTGATTCTTGAACACAGCTACTTTATGAGTCTTGGCCGTGGCCCAAAGCACTTTGTTTTCCAGTATTACCACCAGATACATACATGCCACAGACACATAACTGGGTGAATCTTTTTAGATTGTGACTCAGCTTTGCTAGAGTCCCCAATTAGAAGTGTCCAGGGTTCTTAAGCACACTATTTTTGCTCTGGATCACGACTTTAACCGCTCAGTCTCAAGTTTTCACTTGACACCTTCACGCCACAAGCACATGGTTAGGGACAGCTTGGTTCAGCTGCTTAGGCCAGGATTTTATTCCTGTGGGCCCTCCTATCCACTGATGCTCAAAGCCTTGGATCCTTTTTATTTTACCCTTGCCTTTTGGTTTAAAGGGCTATTGGCTTTTCTGCTTGCTTTTTTTTGTATTCACTGCTTTTTCTTGCTTCAAGAATCAATTTGATGATTTTTCAGATCCTCAATAACATTTCTCCTTTCCCATCATTCTTTCAAGAGCCAACAATTTTAACATTCTCAAAACAACAATTATTGTCACCACATCAAACTAATTCAACTAGTTTCAAAGATGAATTTGAAATCCTGTACTTCTTGTTCTTTTGTGATTAAAGCATTTTTCATTTAAGAGAGGTGATGGATTCATGGGACATTTATAGCTTTAAGACATGAACTTTAAATTTTATTAATCATGGAATAAGAACAAGACTCAAAGATAATTATAAGAGAAGACTAATAATAATAGAAAAACAGAAAATTAAAAACAGAAATTTAAATGACTCTAAAATTGATTCCTAATGAAAGAGGTTATCACAGAGTTAGCACTCAACAACCTTGATTTTGAGAAGTGGATGCTCCCTCAACTTGTGGTGTGTTTGACCCTTCAAGGGAGAGCTTCTGGCGCTTCATCTCCTGTAGCTCACGCCCCTGCTTCTCTTGTTCCTTCAGCAATTTGCAGAGCATGCAGTTTTGATTCTACTGTTCTTCCTTATGTTGTTCCATAGCTTCTTGCAGCTTGGCAACAGATGCTTCTAGGCGGGTCTAGTAGTCAATTTCATAGAGTTATCTTGCATTTGTCCTTCCATTGTCTTCTTGGTGATTGGATATTCAATTGGGATGAATTCATCTACTCCCATCCTCACCCCAACATCTTTACATAGCAAAGAGATTAAGCTTGGGTAAGCCAGTTTGGCTTCAGTGGAATTCTTGTTTGCAATTGTGTAAATCTCACAAGCAATCAGATGATGAACCTCCATTTCTTTTCCCAGCATAATGCAATGAATCATCACTGCTCTCTTGATGGTGACCTCAGAACGGTTACTAGTGGGCAAAATAGAACGCCCAATGAAGTCTAGCCAACCTCTTGCAACTGGTTTGAGATCTCCCCTCTTGAGTTGGTTTGGGACACCTTTTGAATTGGTTATCCACCTAGTTCCAGGGAGGCATATGTCCTCTAGAACTTGATCCAACCCCTTATCTACTCTCACCATTCTCCTATTAAAGGATTCAGGATCATCTTGTAGTTGAGGCAGTTTGAAGACCTCTCTTATTTTGTCTAGATGGAAGTAAATAGTTCTCCCTCTGACCATGGTTCTGAAGGTATGGAAAGTAGTTCCAGTCATTCTCTGCTTATCTGTCAACCACAGATTTGAGTAGAATTCCTGAACCATGTTTCTTCCAACCTTTGTTTTAGGATTGGCTAGAATTTTTTCCCATCTTCTATTTTGAATTTGCTCTTGGACCTCCGGATATTCATCTTCTTTCAGATCGAATTTAACTTCCGAGATCACTGACCTTAGACCCATTATTTTGTGGTAATGGTCTGCATGTTCTTTGGTTAAGAACCTCTCTTGACTCCAAAGATTTTTTGGAGTATTCTCTTTCTTGCCTCTTGAATTGGTTTGTTTTCCTTTGGGAGCCATGATCTTGATGAGCCTTAGCTTAGTGATCACGGAAAAGCACACCAAACTTAGAGGTTTGCTTGTCCTCAAGCAAAAGAAAGGAAAGAGGAGAGAGAGAAGGAGAAGCAAATTCGAATGGTGAAGAGAGGGGGATGGCCGAATGTGTATTTATAAGGGAGGGGGAGGGATTTCGAAAGTTTTGAAAGAGATTTGAGAAGATATGGAAAGAATTTGAGAAAATACTTGAGTTTTTTTGAAGAAGATTTGGAAAAGATTTGAAAGAGATTTGAGAAATAATTTAGAAAATTGTTGGATTTTGGAAATTTGAGGGTGAATGATGAAAATTTGTAACATGTTTACGTAGAAAATTATGGGTCAAAACATGAAAGTGTAAAAAAATTTGAAGTGGACAGCAAAATCTCCTTCCCCTGCCTTTCTGCCGTTAAACGCCCAGAATGGTATCCATTCTGGCGTTTAACGCCCAATTGGTGGCCATTATGGGCGTTTAACGCCCAGCCAGACTCCCTGACTGGCGTTAAACGCCAGAAACCCCTTTATCACTGGGCGTTTTGCTGAACGCCCAGGATGCTGCAATTCTGGGGTTAAACGCCCAGAATGGTGCCCATTCTGGCGTTTAACGCCCAAAATGGTGCCTTTACTGGCGTTAAACGCCCAGAATGGTATCCATTCTGGCGTTTAACACCCAGGATGCCCCTTACTGTCATTTTCATGCCAGCAAGCTCCTTTTCTCCGCTTATTTCACTGAATCCTTCTGTAACTCTGTGAATTCCTTCAATTTCAATGATCAGCCTTGAAGAATATATATCAAACTTTTATAAAACAAATAACCTGCTAATAACTGGGTTGCCTCCCAGCAAGCGCTTCTTTATTGTCTTTAGTTGGACCTTTACTGAGACTCATTAAAGCCTCAA
>NC_029774.3:49242485-49246992 GCF_000817695.3 Arachis duranensis
GCCTGCAGACACTGTGTGTCAAACACAAATGGTGTGTCAGCAGCTAGCAGGTTGCTTAGAGGTTTTGCAATTTTTGAAAAATCCTTTATAAACCTTCTGTAGAATCCCGCATGCCCCAGAAAGCTTCTGATTACCTTAACATTGGCAGGTGGTGGTAATTTTTCAATTACCTCTACCTTTGCTTGATCCACCTCTATTCCCTTGCTTGAAATTTTGTGCCCAAGGACAATTCCTTCAGTCACCATAAAGTGACATTTCTCCCAGTTTAAGACCAGGTTAGTCTCTTGGCACCTTTTCAGGACAAGTGCTAGATGATCAAGACAGGAGCTGAATGAGTCTCCAAATACTGAGAAGTCATCCAAGAAGACTTCCAGGAACTTCTCTACCATATCAGAGAAAATGGAGAGCATGCACCTCTGAAAGGTTGCAGGTGCATTGCATAGACCAAAAGGCATTCTTCTGTAGGCAAACACGCCAAAAGGACAGGTGAATGATGTTTTCTCTTGATCTTGAGGGTCTACTGCAATTTGATTATAGCCTGAATAGCCATCTGAAAAGCAGTAATAATCATGACCCGCTAGTCTTTCTAGCATTTGGTCTATGAATGGTAAAAGAAAATGATCCTTTCTGGTGGCTGTATTGAGCCTTTTGTAGTCAATACACATATGCCATCCTGTAACTGTTCTTGTAGGAACCAGTTCATTCTTTTCATTATGAACCACTGTCATGCCTCCCTTCTTGGGGACAACTTGGACAGGGCTCACCTAGGGGCTATCAGAAATAGGATAAATAATCCCAGCCTCTAGTAACTTAGTGACCTCTTTCTGCACCACCTCCGTCATGGCTGGATTTAGCCGCCTTTGTGGTTGAACCACTGGCTTGGCATTATCTTCCAATAGGATCTTGTGCATGCATCTTGCTGGGCTAATGCCCTTAAGATCACTTATGGACCACCCAAGAGCTGTCTTGTGTGTCTTTAGCACCTGAAGTAGTGTTTTCTCTTCCTGTGGATCTAAGGCAGAGCTTATGATCACAAGAAAAGTTGCATCCTCTCCCAGAAACGCATATTTCAGGAATGGTGGTAGTGGTTGGAGCTTGGGTTTAGGAGGCTTATCCTCTTCCTGAGGAATTTTCAGAGGTTCTTTTATTTCTTCTTGTTCCTCCAGGTCAGGCTGAACATCCTTAAAGATATCCTCTAGCTCTGATTCGAGACTCTCAGTCATATTGATCTCTTCCACCAAAGAGTCAATAATATCAGCGCTCATGCAGTCGTTTGGGGTGTTTGGATGCTGCATAGCTTTGACAACATTCAACTTGAACTCATCCTCATTGACTCTCAGGGTCACTTCCCCTTTTTGTACATCAATGAGAGTTCGTCAAGTTGCTAGGAAAGGTCTTCCTAGAATGAGAATTGCATTCTTGTGCTTCTCTATTTCCAGCACTACAAAGTCAGTGGATAAGCCAAATGGCCCAACCTTGACAATCATGTCCTCAATTATGCCTAATGGATATTTAATGGAGCCATCTCCTCTATTATGCCTGATGGGTGTTTAATGGAGCCATCAACAAGTTGGAGACATATCCGGGTTAGTTTGACTTCTTCAGTCAACCCAAGCTTTCTGATAGTGGATGCAGGTATTAGGTTGATACTTGCTCCAAGGTCACATAGGGCTGTCTTGGTACAAGCACCTTCTAATGTGCATGGTATCATAAAGCTTCCTGGATCTTGAAGCTTCTCTAGTAGGCTTTTCAGAATGACTGCACTGCATTCTTCAGTGAGAAACACCTTTTCAGTTTCTCTCCAATCCTTCTTATGACTTAAGATCTCTTTCATGAACTTAGCATAAGAAGGTATTTGCTCAAGTGCCTCTGCAAACGGAATCTTTATTTCAAGAGTCCTGAGATAGTCTGCAAAGCGAGCAAATTGTTTATCCTTTTCAGCTTGGCGGAGTTTCTGAGGATAAGGCATTTCGGCTTTATATTCTTCAACCTTAGTTGCTGCAGGTTTATTCCCTATAGAGGTGGGTGGAGAAGCCTTCTTAGAGGGGTTACTATCAGCACTCTCAGGTGTCTGATTCCTCATTGGCGTTTGAACGCCAGGACTGGGTACAGGATGGGCGTTTAACGCCAGCTTCCCCCCTTTTCTTGCGTTTGAACGCCAGAACTGGGCAAGGAATGGGCGTTTAACGCCAACTTCCTCCCTTTCTGGCGTTTGAACGCCAGGAGTACTCCTCTCTGGGCTCTTACTGTCCTCAGAGGGATTTTGGGCAGTGGTTTGGTTATCCTCTGTCAGTTGTTCCTTTTCTTGGCTTTTTGCCACTTTGAGCAGGGTTATTCAATGTCTTCCCACTCCTTAGTTGAACTGCTTGACATTCTTCTGTTATCTGTTTAGATAGCTGCTGTTTTGTCTAATTCAACTGTGATTCTATATTCTTGTTAGAAATTTTAGTTTCTTGGAGCATCTCTTTAAATTCTGCTAACTGTTTTATCATCAGGAGTAATTACTGATTAAGCTCAACAATCTGTTCTTGAGGATTAGGATCAGTAGTTACTGCCATAGCTTCTTCTTTTGTAGAGGACTCACCTGCTTGAGTATAGATGTTGATTTCTAGCAACCGTATCTATGAGCTCTTGAGCCTCTTCAATCGTCTTCCTCATGTGTACAGATCCACCAGCTGAGTGGTCTAGACACATCTGAGCTTTTTCTGTAAGCCCATAGTAGAAGATGTCTAACTGTACCTACTCTAAAACATTTCAGAGGGGCATTTCCTTAGCATACCTCTGTACCTCTCCCAGGCATTATAAAGGGATTCATGATCCTCTTGTTTAAAGCCTTGGATGTCCAGCCTCAGTTGTGTCATCCTTTTTGGAGGGTAAAATTGATTCAGGAATTTGTCTGATAACTGTCTCCATGTTTTTATACTTGCTATGGGTTGGTTATTCAACCACCTCTTAGCTTGATCTTTTACAGCAAATGAAAATAGTAATAATCTGTAGACATCATGATCCACCTCTTTATCACGTACTGTGTCAGTAATTTGTAAGAACTGTGCCAGAAACTCAGTGGGTTCTTCCTGTGGAAGACTGGAATACTGGCAATTTTGCTGCACCATGATAATGAGTTGAGGATTTGGCTCAAAGTTGCTTGCTTTAATGGGAGGTATACATATACTACTCCTATATGCAGTTGTAATGGGGTTAGCATATGACACCATAGTCCTTCTGGACTGCTCAATTCCACTTAGGTCCATGATGGAGAAAGGTAGATGATGTGGATATTATTATATTTTTTTTATTAAAAGTAACCGAAAATAATAAACTAAAATGAATGAAAAATAAAATAAAAATTCAAAAACCAAAAGAGAATAAAATCAAAGCAAATTGAAAACTAAATTAATTAATTAATTAAAAAGATTTTGGAATTAGCAATTAAGAAGATATGATTGAAAATTATTTTGAAAAAGATTTGATTTTTGAAATGAGGAAAGAGAAAAACAAAAAAATGACTCCAAACTTATAATTTTTAGAAAATCAAACACAAATTTTCGAAAATTTAAAGGAAAACACAAAGAAGACACCAAACTTAGAAATTTTATAGGTAAAGAAACAGCTAAGACTATGCAATTTCGAAAAAAATTAAGAGAAAGTAAAAGCATGCAATTGACACCAAATTAAAATATGAAACTAGACTCAAATAAAAGACTCTAAACCAACAAAAATAAAATATTCCTAATCTAAGCAACAAGATAGACCGTCAGTTGTCCAAACTCGAACAATCCCTGGCAACGGCGCCAAAAACTTGGTGCACGAAATCACAGTCACACTTTTGCAATTCCGCACAACTAACCAGCAAGTGCACTGGGTCGTCCAAGTAATACCTTACGTGAGTAAGGGTCGATCCCACAGAGATTGTCGGCTTGAAGCAAGTTATGGTTATCTTGTAACTCTTAGTTAGGATATCAATAATTCTCAGATTTAATTGTAAAAAGTAAAAGAACATGAAATAAATACTTGTTTTGCAGAAATGGAGAACAGGTTGAGGTTTTGGAGATGCTATATCTTCTGAATCTCTACTTTCCTACTGTCTTCTTCTTCATGCACGCAATGCTCCTTCCATGGCAAGCTGTATGTTGGGTTTCACCGTTATCAATGGCTACCTCCCATCCTCTCAGTGAAAATGTTCAACGCGCTCTGTCACAGCACGGCTATTCATCTGTCGGTTCTCGATCATGTCGGAATAGAATCCAGTGATTCTTTTGCGTCTGTCACTAACGCCCCGCAATCGTGATTTTGAAGCTCGTCATAGTCATTCAATCCCTGAATCCTACTCAGAATACCACAGACAAGGTTTAGACCTTCCGGATTCTCAAGAATGGCCGCCAAATGATTCTAGCTTATACCACGAAGATTCTGATTAATGAATCCAAGAGATATCCACTCAATCTAAGGTAGAACAGAGGTGGTTGTCAGGCACACGTTCATAGGTGAGAATGATGATGAGTGTCAC
>NC_029774.3:49247084-49248882 GCF_000817695.3 Arachis duranensis
GTGATTGAATGAAAAACAGTAGTAATTGCATTAATCCATCAAGACACAGCAGAGCTCCTCACCCCCAACCATGGGGTTTAGAGACTCATGCCGTAGAAGATACAATATGAAACGTGTATTGTGTCATGAGGTCCAAATACAATAGCAAAAAGTCCTATTAATGGTGAACTAGTGACCTAGGGTTTACAAGAATGAGTAAATGACGTAAAAATCCACTTCCGGGGTCCACTTGGTGTGTGCTTGGGCTGAGCATTGAAGCTTTCATATGTAGAGACTTTTCCTGGAGTTAAACGTCAGCTTTTGTGCCAGTTTGGGCGTTTAACTCCAACTTTTGTGCCAGTTCCGGCGTTAAACGCTGGGAATTCTGAAGCTGATTTGGAACGCTGATTTGGGCCATCAATTCTTGGGAAAAGTATGGACTATTATATATTGCTAGAAAGCCCAGGATGTCTACTTTCCAACGCAATTGAGAGCGCGCCAATTGGGCTTATGTAGCTCCAGAAAATCCACTTTGAGTGCAGGGAGGTCAGAATCCAACAGCATCTGGAGTCTTTTTTCAGCCTCTGAATCAGATTTTTGCTCAGGTCCCTTAATTTCAGCCAGAAAATACCTGAAATCACAGAAAAACACACAAACTCATAGTAAAGTCCAGAAAAGTGAATTTTAAATAAAAACTAATAAAAATTTAATAAAAACTAACTAAAATATACTAAAAACATACTGAAAACAATGCCAAAAAGCTTATAATTATCCGCTCATCACATGGTCAGTGTACACAATCACTTTTGATCCTACTAAATAGGATCTAAACTTGTCAATGGCATAAACCACTGCAAGCAGTTCCTTTTCTGTGGTTGTGTAGTTCTTCTGTGCGTCATTTAGAACACGGCTTGCATAGTAAATGACATGCAGAAGCTTGTTATGCCTCTGCCCTAATACTGCACCAATAGCATGATCACTGGCATCACTCAGTAGTTCAAATGATAATGTCCAGTCTGGTACAGAAATAACAGGCGCTGTGACCAACTTAGGCTTCAGAGTCTCAAAGGCCTGCAAACACTCTGTGTCAAAGACAAATGGTGTATCAGTAGCTAGCAGGTTACTCAGAGGTTTTGCGATTTTTGAAAAATCTTTTATAAACCTCCTGTAGAATCCTGCATGTCTGGTGGACGAAATTGTGATCACGTCAATGTAGTATTCTTTGTTGTTGTATGGAATCCTTATTATGGCACTTATGTGTGGACACAACTCCGTTCAACTAACCAGCAAGTGTACTGGGTCGTCCAAGTAATACCTTACGTGAGTAAGGGTCGATCCCATAGAGATTGTTGGTATGAAGCAAGCTATGGTCATCTTGTAAATCCCAGTCAGGAGGATAAAATTATGGAATTTAGAAAATCAAATATGATTAATAAAAATAAACAGAAAATAAAATGGATAGAGATACTTATGTAAATCAATAGTGGAAATTTCAGATAGGCGTATGGAGATGTTGTGCTCCTCTTGAATCTCTACTTTCTTATTACATTCATCCTATCCTTCTTACTCCTTTCCATGGCAAGCTGTATGTAGGGCATCACCGTTGTCAATGGCTACATCCCATCCTCTCAGTGAAAACGTTCCTATGCTCTGTCACAGCACGGCTAATCATCTGTCGGTTCTCAATCAGGTTGGAATAGAATCCCTTGATTCTTTTGCGCTTGTCATCACGCCCAGCCTTCAGGAGTTTGAAGCTCATCACAGTCATTCAATCCCAGAATCCTACTCAGAATACCACAGACAAGGTTTAGACTTTCCG
>NC_029774.3:49249273-49275045 GCF_000817695.3 Arachis duranensis
CACTTGGTGTATGTTTGGGCTGAGCTTGATCTATCCACGAGCTGAGCCTTCTCTTGGAGTTGAACTCCAAGTTATAACGTGTTTTGGGCGTTCAACTCCGGATCATGACGTTTTTCTGGCGTTTAACTCCCCAGAAAACTTCTGATTGCCTTAACATTGGTTGGTGGTGGTAATTTTTCAATTACCTCTACCTTAGCTTGATCCACCTCTATTCCTTTGTTCGAAATTTTATGCCCAAGGACAATTCCTTTAGTCACCATAAAGTGACATTTTTCCCAGTTTAAAACCAGGTTAGTCTCTTGGCACCTTTTCAGAACAAGTGCTAGATGATCAAGACAGGAGCTGAGTGAGTCTTTAAATACTGAGAAGTCATCCACGAAGACTTCCAGAAATTTTTCCACCATATCAGAAAAGATAGAGAGCATGCATCTCTGAAAGGTTGCTGGTGCATTGCACAGACCAAAAGGCATCCTTCTGTAGGCAAATACTCCAGATGGACATGTGAATGCTGTTTTCTCTTGATCCTGAGGATCTACTGTAAATTGGTTATAACCTGAATAGCTGTCCAAAAAGCAGTAATAGTCATGATCTGCTAGTCTTTCTAGCATCTGGTCTATGAATGATAAAGGAAAATGATCCTTTCTGGTGGCTGTATTGAGCCTTCTGTGGTCAATACACACACGCCATCTTGTAACTGTTCTCGTAGGAACCAGTTCATTCTTTTCATGATAAACTACTGTCATGCTTCCCTTTTTGGGTTCAACTTGGACAGGGCTCACCCAGGTGCTATCAGAAATAGGATAAATAATCCTAGCCTCTAGTAATTTAATGACCTCTTTCTGCACCACCTCCTTCATGGCTGGATTCAGCCGCCTTTGTGGTTGAACCACTGGCTTGGCATTATCCTCCAGTAGGATCTTGTGCATGCATCTAGCTAGGCTAATGCCCTTAAGATCACTAATGGACCACCCAAGAGCTGTCTTGTGTGTCCTTAGCACTTGAATTAGTGCTTCCTCTTCCTGTGGCTCTAAAGCAGAGCTTATGATTATAGGAAAAGTGTTACCTTCTCCCAGAAACACATATTTCAGGGATGGTGGTAATGATTTGAGCTTAGGTTTAGGAGGTTTCTCCTCTTCCTGAGGAGTTTTCAGAAGTTTTTTTATTTCCTCTGGTACCTCTAGATCAGGCTGAACATCTTTAAAGATGTCCTCTAGCTCTGATTCGAGACTCTCAGCCATACTGATCTCCTTTACCAGGGAGTCAATAATATCAACTCTCATGCAGTCTTATGATGTGTCTGGATGCTTCATTGCTTCAACAACATTCAGCCTAAACTCATCCTCATTGACTCTCAAGGTCACTTCCCCTTTTGGACGTCAATGAGGGTTCGTCCAGTTGTTAGGAAAGGTCTTCCTAAAATGAGGGTTGCACTCTTGTGCTCCTCCATTTCCAGCACTACAAAGTCAGTGGGAAAGGCAAATGGCCCAACTGTGACAATCATGTCCTCAATTATGCCTGACAGATATTTAATGGAGCCATCAGCAAGTTGAAGACAAATTCGGGTTGGTTTGACCTTTTCAGTCAAGCCAAGCTTTCTGATGGTGGATGCAGGGATTAGGTTGATACTTGCCCCAAGATCACATAAAGCTGTCTTGGTACAAAAACACTCCAATGTGCATGGTATCATAAAGCTCCCAGGATCCAAAAGCTTCTCTGGTAAGCTCTTTAAGATGACTGCACTGCATTCTTCAATGAGAAAGACTTTTTCAGTTTCTCTCCAATCCTTCTTATGACTTAAGATTTCTTTCATGAACTTAGCATAAGAGGGTATTTGCTCAAGTGCCTCTGCAAACAGAATCTTGATTTCAAGAGTCCTGAGATAGTCTGCAAAGTGGGCAAATTGTTTATCCTGTTCCGCTTGGCGGAGTTTCTGAGGATAAGGCATTTTAGCTTTGTATTCTTCAACCTTATTTGCTGCAGGTTTATTTCCTACAGAGGCCGTGGAGAAGCCTTCTTGAGGGAGTTATTATCAGCACTTGTAGGTGTCTGATCCCTCATTGGCATTTGAACGCCAGGATGGGAGAAGGGATGGGCATTTAACGCCAGATTCCTACCCTTTTCTGGCATTTGAACGCTAGAACTGGACATGGGTTGGGCGTTCAATGCCAACTTTTCACCCTTTTCTGGCGTTTGAACGCCAGAACTGGGCATCCACTAGGCATTTAACGCCAGTTTTTCACCCTTTTCTAGCGTTTGAATGCCAGAATCATTCCTCTCTGGGCTCTTACTGTCCTCAGAGGGATTTTGGGTGCCAGTTTGCTCATCCTCTATCAGTTGTTCTTTTTTTGGCTTTCTACTGCTTTGAGTTGAGGTATTTAATTTTTTCCACTTCTTAATTGAACTACTTGGCACTCTTCTATTATCTGTTTTGATAACTGCTGTTTTGTCTGATTCAATTGTGATTCCATATCCTTATTACCATTTTTGGTTTCTTGTAGCATCTCGTTAAATTCTGCTAACTGTTTTGTTATAGAAGATAGTTGCTGATTGAGTTCTGCAACTTGTTCCTAAGGACTAAAGTCAGTTGATACTGCCTTAGCTTCTTCTTTCATGGAGGACTCACTATTTAAGTACATATGCTGATTTCTAGCAACCGTATCTATAAGCTCTTGAGCCTCTTCAATCATCTTTCTCATGTGTATAGATCCACCAGCTGAGTGGTCTAGAGATATCTGAGCTTTTTCTGTAAGCCCGTAGTAGAAGATGTCTAACTGCACCCACTCTGAAAACATTTTAGAGGGGCATTTCCTTAGCATCTCTCTGTACCTCTCCCAGGCATCATAAAGAGATTCATTATTCTCTTGTTTAAAGCCTTGGATGTCCAGCCTTAGCTGTGTTGTCCTCTTTGGAGGGAAATATTGATTCAGGAATTTGTCTGACAACTATTTCCATGTTCTTATGCCGGCTTTGGATTGGTTATTTAACCACCTCTTAGCTTGGTCTTTTACAGCAAATAGAAATAGCAATATCTGTAGACATCTTGATCCACTTTCTTATCACGTACTGTGTCAGCAATTTGTAAGAATTGTGCCAGAAACTCTATAGGTTCTTCCTGTGGAAGACCGGAATACTAGCAATTTTGCTACAGCATGATAATGAGCTGAGGGTTCAGCTCAAAGGTGTTGGCTCTTATGGGGGGTATACAGATACTACTCCCATATGAAGCAGTAGTGGGGTTAGCATATGACCCCCGAGTCCTTTCGGACTGTTCATTTTTACTTAGGTCCATAATGGACTAAGGGAGATGATGTGGATAAAAATTTTATTTTATATTTATTTATTTATTTATATATAATTTTTTTTGAAATAATAAAATAAAAAAAGACTAATAAAAAAAGATTTGAAAATTTTTTATAAGGATTTTCGAAAAAGTGAGGAGAGAGAAAGTGGTTAGGAAGTTTTTGAAAAAGATATGATTTTAAAAATCTTAAAAAGATATGATTTGAAAAATTTTGACCAAGTCAACCCAAAGGATTCGAAAATTAATGAGTAAATAAAGGAAAAGATGTATGTTTGAACTTAATGAGGAAAGAGAAAAACACACAGAAGACACAAGACTTAAAACTTTTAGATCTAGCTCCCTTATTTTTCAAAAATTTTGGAGGAAAATACTAAGGGACACCAAACTTAAAAATTTTAAGATCAAAACACATACAAGACTCAAAAACACGAGGAACATAAAAAGGAACACCAAACTTAAAATTTTTAGAAAACCAAAATAAATTTTCGAAAATCACATGGAAAATAACAAGAAAACACTAAACTTAAAAAATGAAGCAAGATTTAAACAAGAGAAATTATTTTCAAAAAGATTTTAGAAAGGAAGACTCAAAGGAACAACTATTCACAATAACATAGACACATTTAACAAATGCAAGGATTAAACAGAGAAAAACTATTTCTGAAAAAGGTTTTAATTATTATATTTTTTTAGATGACAAAAACACAAAGGACACCAAACTTAAAACATGCAACTAGACTCAATGAAAAACTAACACTTAATAAAGAAAAATAATATTTTTGAAGAATTTTTTTTGAAAAGAAAGTAAAAGACTCTAAACCAAAAAGACAAATTTTTTCCTAATCTAAGTAACAAAATAAACTATCAGTTGTTCAAACTCGAACAATCCCCAGCAACGGCGCCAAAAACTTGGTGTACAAAAATTACAATCACACTTTGCAATTCCGCACAACTAACCAGCAAGTGCACTGGGTCGTCCAAGTAATACCTTACGTGAGTAAGGGTCGATCCCACAGAGATTGTCGGCTTGAAGCAAGCTATGGTTATCTTGTAGCTCTTAGTCAGGATATCAATAATGGTTCTTAGTTTTAATTGGAATAAGTAAAAGAACTTGGATTAAATGATACTTGTTATGCAGTAATGGAGAACAGGTTGAGGTTTTGGAGATGCTATGTCTTCTGAATTTCTACTTTCCTACTGTCTTCTTCTTCAGGCACGCATGTCTCCTTCCATGGCAAGCTATATGTTGGTGGATTACTGTTGTCAATGGCTACCAGCCGTCCTCTCAGTGAAAAGGGACCATGTACTTGGCTAATCATCTGTTGGTTCTCACTTGTATTGGAATAGGATCCAGTGATCCTTTTGCATCTGTCACTACGCCCAACGTTCGTGAGTTTGAAGCTCGTCACAGATAACCCCTCCCAGATCCTACTCGGAATACCACAGACAAGGTTTAGACTTTTCGGATCTCAGGAATGTTGCCAATTAGTTCTAGATTATACCACGAAGACTCTGGACTCACGGATTGAACGCTCTGTTGTCAGGAGAGGCTGTCAAACTCGTGAACCAGAAACCTAAGAGATAAACATTCAATCTAAGGTAGAACGAAAGTGGTTGTTAGGCACGCATTCATAGGTTGAGAATGGTGATGAGTGTCACGGATCATCACATTCATCATGTTGAAGTGCGAATGTTTATCTTATTATTCTTAGTCAGGATATCAATAGTGGTTCTTAGTTTTAATTGTGAAAAGTGAAAGAACATGAAATGAATACTTGTTACGCAGTAATGGAGAATGGGTTGGAGTTTTGGAGATCCTTTGTCCTTTGAATTTTTGCTTTCCTACTGTCTTCTTCTTCACGCACGCAGGTTTCCTCCCATGGCAAGCTGTATGTTGGTGGATCACCGTTGTCAATGGATACCAGCCATCCTCTCAGTGAAAAGGGTCCATGTACATGGCTAATCATCTGTTGGTTCTCACTAATGTTGGAATAGGATCCATTGATCCTTTTGCACACTGTCACTGCACCCAACATTCATGAGTTTGAAGCTCGTCATTGTCATCCCTTCCCGGATCCTACTTAGAATACCACAGACAAGGTTTAGACTTTTCGGATCTCAGGAATGCTGCCAGTTGATTCCAGCTTATACCACGAAGACTCTGATCTCACAGATTTGAATGCGCTGTTGTCAGGAGAGGCAGTCAAACTCGTGAACCAGGAACCCAAGAGATATACATTCAATCTAAGGTAGAACGGAAGTGGTTGTCAGGCACGAGTTCATAGGTTGAGAATGGTAATGAGTGTCACTGATCATCACATTCATCATGTTGAAGTGCGGATGAATATCTTAGAATAGAAACAAGCGTGATTGAATAGAAAACAAAAATAATTTCATTAATTCATCGAGACACAACAGAGCTCCTCACCCCAACCATAGGGTTTAGAGACTCATGTCATAGAAGATACAAATTCAGATGTAAAATGTCATGAGGTGTCAAATGAATCTCTAAAAGTAATTTTTATACTAAACTAGTAACCTAGGTTTACAGAAAATGAGTAAACTAAGATAGCTAGTGCAGAAATCCACTTTCGAGGCCCACTTGGTGTGTATTTGGGCTGAGCAATGAAGCTTTCATGTGCATAGGCTATTCCTGATATTTAACTCCAGCTTTTGTGCCAGTTTGGGCGTTTAACTCCAGCTTGTATCCTGTTTCTGGCGTTTAACGCCAGAATAGGGTAGAAAGTTGGCGTTAAACGCCAGTTTGCATCATCACAACTAGAAAAAAGTATGGATTATTATATATTTCTAGAAAGCCCTGAATGTCTACTTTCCAGCACAACTGAGAGCGCGCCAATTGGGCTTTTGTAGCTCCAGAAAATCCATTTCGAGTGTAGGGAGGTCAGAATCTAACAGCATCTGCAGTCCTTTTCAGCCTCTAAATCAGATATTTGCTCAGGTCCCTCAATTTCAGCCAGAAAATACCTTAAATCACAGAAAAACACACAAACTCATAGCAAAGTCCAGAAATGTGATTTTTACATAAAAATAATAAAAATATACTAAAAGGTAGCTAGATCCTACTAAAAACTATATGAAAATACCCCCAAAAGCGTATAAAATATCCATTCATCAATGTCCTTGTCCTTGCTCCTGCTCATATGAAACAGAAGAGGACAAAAAAGAAGAGGAATCCTCTATGTCACAGTATAGAGATTCCTTTATGTGAGTAGAAGAAGAAAATAATATAAGAATGATGTAGAGAGAAGAGATGAAGAATTCGAACACAGAGAGGGAGAGATGGTTCGAATTATAAGAAGAAGAGAAGAGTGTTAGTGATTAAATAAATAAATAGAAAGAGATGATAGAGAGAGTTTTCGAAAATAATTAAAAAGAAAAGAAAAATATTTTTGTTTTTATTTTAAAATGTTGTTAAAGTTCGAAAATTAAGAAAAGGGATAAATTAAAAGTTAAAACAATTAGTTAAATAAAAAGATTTTTGAAAAAGTGGAAGGTGATTTTCGAAAATTAGAGAGAGAGAAAAGTAGTTAGATAGTTTTGAAAAAGATAAGAAATAGTAAAACAAACAAAAAGTCAATTAGTTAATTAAAAAAGATTTGAAAATCAATTTTGAAAAGATAAAAAGTTAGAAAAGATTTTGAAATTAAAGTTTGAAAAAAATATAATTTGAAAAAGATATGATTAAAAAGATATGATTGAAATTTATTTTGAAAAAGATTTGAAAAAGAAATTTTAAAAAGATTTGATTTTGAAAATTGAAGTTGTTGCCTTGACTAACAATAAACTAAAAGATATGATTCTAGAAATTAAAGATTGAACCTTTCTTAACAAGAAAGTAACAAACTTGAAATTTTTTAATCAAAACATTAATTGTTAGTAATAATTTCAAAAATTATGAAATAAAGATAGGAAAAATATTTTGAAAATCAATTTTTAAATTTTTTTTCGAAAAACATGAAATAAAAATGAAAAAGATTTGATTTTTGAAAAAGTTTTGAAAAGATAGAACTTTTAAATTGAAAATTTAACTTGACTCATAAGAAACAACTAAATTTAAAAAAAAATTGATTGAGTCAATCCAAAATTTTGAAATTTATGAGAGAAATAAGGGAAAGATATTTTTTTGATTTTTTAAATTTTTATGAAGAAAGAGAAAAACCACAAAATGACTCAACACATAAAAATTTTGGATTATTAAAAACAAATGATGCATGCAAGAACACTATGAATGTTAAGATGAACACCAAGAACACTTTGAAGATCATGATGAACATCAAGAACTTATTTTTGAAAAATTTTCAAGAAAAGAAAAACATGCAAGACACCAAACTTAGAGATTTTTCATGTTTAGACACTATGAATTCAAAAATGCATATGAAAAACAAGAAAAGACACAAAACAAGAAAATTTTAAGATCAAACAAGGAGACTTATCAAGAACAACTTGAAGATCATGAAGAACACCATGCATGAGTTTTCGAAAATTTTTAGAAAAATTAAAATATGCAATTGACACCAAACTCAAAACTTGACTCTAGACACAAACAAGAAACAAAATATTTTTTTGGTTTTTATGATTTTATTAATTTTTTTTGTATTTTTCGAAAATTATTTAAAAAAATGAAAAGGAAGAAAAAATTTTGAAATATTTTTGAAAATAAAATAAAGGTTGAAAAAAAGAAGAAAATTACCTAATCTAAATAACAAGATGAACCGTCAGTTGTCCAAACTCGAACAATCCCTGGCAACGGTGCCAAAAACTTGGTGCACGAAATTGTGATCTCAATGGCGCCAACAACTTGTACGCACAATTGTAATCTCAACTCTTTTTCACAACTTCGCACAACTAACTAGCAAGTGCACTGGGTCGTCCAAGTAATAAACCTTACGTGAGTAAGGGTCGATCCCACAGAGATTGTCGGCTTGAAGCAAGCTATGGTCATCTTGTAAATCTCAGTCAGGCGGATTCAAATGGTTATGGAGTTTTGATAAATAAAAGATAAATAAACATAAAATAAAGATAGAGATATTTATGTAATTCATTGGTGGGAATTTCAGATAAGCGTATGGAGATGCGTTATTCCATCTGAATCTCTGCTTTCCTACTGTCTTCATTCAATCATTCATACTCCTTTTCATGGCAAGCTGTATGTTGGGATCACCGTTGTCAATGGCTACCTTCCATCGTCTCAGTGAAAATGGTCCTCTATGATTTCTGTACGGCTAATCAACTGTCGGATTTCTCATATCGGATGAAAAATACTAGGCACAGCTACCGCATGGCTAATTAGCTGTTGGTTCTTGATCGTGTCAGAATAAGATCCAATGATCCTTTTGCGTCTGTCACTATGCTCCCACAGTCACGAGTTTGAAGCTCGTCACAGTCATCCCTTCCCAGATCCTACTCGGAATACCATAGACAAGGTTTAGACTTTTCGGATCTCAGGAATGCTGCCAATTGATTCTAGCTTATACCACGAAGGTTCTAATCTCAGATTCAGATGCCTCATTGTCCGAGGGGAGTCGATGTGATTCGTTGATTAGAAACCCAAGAGATATACACTCTAGCTTTCGCAGGTAGAACGGAAGTGTTTGTCACGCACGCGTTCATAAATTGAGAATGGTGATGAGTGTCACGGATCACCACATTCATCATGTTGAAGTGCGAGTGAACATCTTAGAATAAGAATAAGCTTGAATTGAATAGAAGAACAATAATACTTTGCATTAATACTCGAGGAACAGCAGAGCTCCACACCTTAATCTATGGTGTGCAGAAACTCCACCGTTGAAAATACATAAGTGATGAAGGTCCAGGCATGGCGGAATGGCCAGCCTCCAAGTCTAAGGAAAAATGTTCCAAAGTTGATCTAAGGATAATCCAAAGATGTAAAGATCCAAAGATGTTAATACAATAGTAAAATGTCCTATTTATACTAAACTAGTTACTAGGGTTTACAGAAATAAGTAAATGATGTAGAAATCCACTTCCGGACCCACTTGGTGTGTGCTTGTGCTGAGCATTGAAGCTTTCATGTGTAGAGACTTTTCTTGGAGTTAAATGCCAGTTTTTATGCCAGTTTGGGCGTTTAACTCTAGCTTGTAACTTAGTTCTGGCGTTTAACGCCAGAATAGGGCAGGAAGTTGGCGTTTAAATGCCAGTTTGCATCGTCAAAACTCGGGCAAAGTATGGACTATTATATATTGCTGGAAAGCCCAGGATATCTACTTTCCAACTCAAATAAGAGCGCATCAATTGAGTTTCTGTAGCTCTAGAAAATCTACTTCGAGTGCAGGGAGGTCAGAATCCAACAGCATCAGCAATCCTTTTTCAGCCTCTGAATCAGATTTTTGCTCGGGTCCCTCAATTTTAACCAGAAAATGCCTGAAATCACAGAAAAATACACAAACTCATAGTAAAGTCCAAAAATGTGAATTTTGCATAAAACTAATAAAAATATACTAAAAAGTAGCTAGATCCTACTAAAAACTACCTAAAAACAATGCCAAAAAGCGTATAAATTATCCGCTCATCAGCAGGGTAACCATTTCTTGCTCAATCCGACAATCCTCATGGGATCGACCCTCACTCACCTGAGGTATTACTTGGAGGACCCGGTGCACTTGCCGGTTCAGTTGTGCGAGTTCTAATTTTGCGCACCAAGTTTTTGGCGCTGTTGCCGGGGATTGTTCGAGATTGACAAACTACTGGTTGTCTTGCTACTTAGATAAGGTATCTTTTACTAGTTTTCTTTTAATTGTGTTTCTTGTTTTCCTTTTTTCGAAAATTTTTCAAAAGCTTTTTCTTCTTTGTTTGAGTCTTGTGTCAATTTTTAAGTTTGGTGTCCTTTTGGTTTTTCTTTTCTTGAGTTTTCGAAAACTATTCTTGTTTTTATTTCTCTGTGTTCAAACTGTTCTTGGCATTTTTCTTTGTTTAATTTCAAAATCTTTAAGTTTGGTATTTTTTAATGTTTTTCCTTTCAAATTTTTTAGCATAGCGTATTTTATTTCAAAATTTTTAGTTTGTCTTTTCAATTTTTCGAATTTCAAAATTTAAATTTCAAATTTTCTTGTTATCTTATTTTAATTTAATTTCAAATTTTAAGTTTAGTGTCCTGTTAGTTATCTTTTTGAGTTTATCTTTTTATCTTTTAAATCTTCATCTTATCTTTTTCTTTAATTTCAAAATTTTATTATCTTATCTTAATTCAAATTCAATTTTTAAAATTTAAAAATTTAAAATTCAAAACACAAAATTCAAAATTTTAAATTCAAATTTTAAATTTAAAATTTTAAAAGTTTTGTAGTTTGTTAGCTTCCCTTAAAATCTTTTAGAATTTCTAATGTTATCTTCCTGGTTTGATTTTTCTTTCCAAATTTAAATTTCAAGATCTTCTTTTGACTTTCTCTTTTTAATTTCAAATTTTTAAAATCAAATCTTCTAACTTATTTTCAAATTTTGTTAGTTAGTTAATTGTTTGTTTTATCTTGTTTTAATTTTAAGTTTGGTATTTCTTTCTTCAAAAATTTTAATTTCAAAATTTCTAATTGACTTTCTATTTTTAATTTTCAAAATTTTTCAAAATATCTTAATTTTCAAAATCTTATCTTTTTTTATTTTCAAATCTTGTTATCTGATTTTCAAAATCTTATCCTTTTCCTTATTTTCAAATTTGAAATTCAAATCTTTAAATTTTCAAATCATATCTTATTTATCTTTCTCAATTCTTGATCTTTATCTTATTTATCTTTTCCTTAATTCTGGTTATTTGATTTTTTCATTTAAATTATTAGTTTAAAATATAAAATTTAAGTTTAGAGCTGCTTTAGTTCATATTCTCTCTTTTTGAAATTTGAAAACTTTTAAAATCCTTTCTTTTTAAAATTTCGAATTCTATTTTGTCTATCTTTCTTAAATTTCAGTATTTTGCCTTACTTATCCTCCCCTGATTTTCAAATTTTCTTCTAAGTTATCTCATCTTTTTATCTTTCTTTTTTAAATTTTCAAATCTTACCTTATTTAGTTTTCTTGATTTTCGATTTCTCTCTCATTTATCTCTTTCTTGATTTTCAAAATTTGATATCTTATTTTATTTTCATTTAAATTCAAATTTTAAAGTTTGGTGTTCCTTTAATGTTTTCTCTTTCTCTTTGAATTTCAAAAATTTTTAAACCTCTTTCTTTCTATTTTTGTTAATTTTTCAAAATTTCTAGCTATTTTTCTTATTTTAAATTAGTATTATATTTTTATTTATTTTTGAAATAATAAAAAAATTAATTCTTGTTTCCTTGGAATATCTCACTGGGAGCTCTCTAGACTTTGACATAGAGGTTCCCCTTTTCTTTGTCCATTGTTTGCACAGAAACACTAAAATCACTATGGATCAAAATGAATGTGCTCATCAACCCAGAAGTTTCTTGGGGTCTTATACAGCCCCATGCTTTCAGCAGATGAATCATTATGTGAAAATGGTGGTGGAGGGCCAATACTTCTAGCAAATTGAACATTGCATAAAAATAATGGTGGAAGGCCAGTGCTTGTAGCCAATGCAAGCTTGCATGAAAATGGTGGTGGAGATGTAGTATTTCCATCACAAACGGAAAATATTTTTTGCAGAGTCAAGAATAAAATTTTTTTTATTTTGAAGTCAAGTTTTTTTTACGGAAGTGATAGAATGACTTCTCGAGAAGGAGAAATCATATATTTGTACTTCTTAAAAAAGCTATGAATTAACTTTTTGGAAGTTAAAAGGTTTTTTTTAAATAGTGCCAAACATCACATATTGTGACTTTTCAAAATTCAAAAGGAAAAAAAGTAGCTTATGCTACTTCCCAAACATGCTCTAAATATAGTAGATATGCCACCTTCTAGATTCTAGTGACTATTGAAAAAAGGGTCAAAATATCTCATTCCAAATTTCGGACTCATGCACCATGCCATTGATTGGCGAATAGATAGTCACCCACCTTGAATAACATAGCGTTATCACCAGTCAAAGAAGAAAGAGGCAAAGTGGGCGTTGATGCAGAAGGCTGCGGCACAAAAATATCGACAGCATTGTTGAGGTTGGGCACGAATTTATGCAATACCTGTGTAGAAGTGAAATCAAATCAAGCCAGGCCTTGAACACCCCCTTCCCTTAAGGAAAAAAATAATTTTTATTTAATTTTTTTTAATCTTGTACAGTGTTTACTCGTTGAACTAATGTACCATAATAAGGTGGATATAAATGATAATCATTAATGTAGCTTGATATGTTGTTAGTAGTTCTATGGGTGTAACGTGGAGATGGAAATCACTTACCCTCATAGCATTAAACAATTTAGGTTTGTAATCAATTGACTTACTCTAAATGCAGCAGATATGCTGCCTTTCCGAATCTAGTGACTATTGGAAAAAAAAGACCAAAATATCTCATTCCCAATTTTTGACACTTGCGCCATGCCATTGATTGCTGCTAGTATGCCTGCGTATTGACGAGTAGATAGTCACCCATCTTGAAAAACATACAATTATCGCAAGTTCTTCATCTCGCTAGCCAAAGAAAAAAGAGGCAATTGAAAAAGCTACATCAGGGAGAAGGGCAAAGTGGGCATCGATGCGGAAGGCTATGGCACAGAAGCATCAATATCATCTGTTGAGGTTGGGTACAAAGTGATGCAATACCTGTGATGCTGAAGTGAAATCAAATCATGCTAGGCCTTGACCACTCCCCTTCCCATAAGAAAAAAATAATATTTACTTACTTTTTTTTAATCTTGTACAGTGTTTACTCCTTGAACTAATGTACTATAATAGGGTGCATATAAATGATAGACAATAATATGGCTTGATATGTTGTTAGTAGTTCTATGGGTGTAACATGGAGATGGAAATCACTTACCCTCGTAGCAATGAACAATTTAGGTTTGTAATCAATTGACTTACACTAGATGCAGCAGATATGCCACCTTTCCGATTCTAGTGACTATTGGAAAAAGGGCCAAAATATCTCAGTCCCAGTTTCTAACTCTTGTGCCATGCCACTGATTGCTGCGGGTATGCCTACATATTGACGAATAGATAGTCACCCACCTTGAATAATATATCATTATCGCAAGTTCTTCGTATCGCCAGCTGTTCATGCCCTGGGTCGAGCTGTACGACCCAGGCTAACTGAAAACAAGTCGACCGACCTCTTCAGGTCAGGATTACCCGACCTCTTCTTTAAAGAAGGTTAGACAAAACACCAGAAGTGCCCAAAAAAGGGCCCAAAATAGAGGAACATGACCCAAAGTCCAAAGGCAGCCAAGCCTAGAAAGATAAGGGTGGTTCCCTTAAAGATAAGATAACTCCACTTAAAGATAAGATAAGATAACTACCTTATCCCCAGAAAGGTTACTCTATACTATTATAAATACACTGGAGCACCCAGGTATAACTCATACTCTGATTCTATTAAAAAACCTGCTCAAAGCCCATGCTAACTTAAGCATTAGAGTCTCTTGCTGGTACCACCACCCTCTGGTAATGAAGGATCAGCAGCACCACCAAGTCCAACAAGTCAGACACGTCAGCTCCGACCAACACCACAGGTCTCGTCCGAGATCGACCTACAGTTTTAGGTAACCCTCGGAACATTGGCGCCGTTGTCAGGAAACCTGGAAGTCATCCCATCATCATGGCGGACAACCTTGACAATGACCACGACTCATATCTTGAAAACAGGATGCCGCATAAGAACGCAGACACTACTCCAAACGATACTTCTCAACCAAACAAAGACAAGAATTCACCAAATACAGAAATCATGGAGGCACTTCAAGCTCAACAAGATCGTCTCAAACAACCCAAAAAAAGGCCAAACATCAACGAGAAGCCAAGAGAGACCTTCGGAGGTAAACTAGGCGACGTCGGGAGTTAGAGGACAAGCTCCTAAAGCTCGAAGCCGACCTTAAAACAAAAATCATCCAGCTCGATCCCGAAGACAGCTCCCACAAAGATTAAGATCCATTCACTAAAGAGATTATGAAAGCTAAAGTCCCAAAGGACTTCAAAGCTCCCGACATGACCCCATACGATGGCACATCGGATCCAAGTCATCACCTCAGCAATTTCAGAAGTAGAATGTATCTCACCGATGCCTCGGACGCTATTCGATGCAAAGCCTTCCCAACAACCCTAACAAAGATAGCAATTAAGTGGTTCAACACTTTGCTCTCCAGATCCATCACAAGTTTCGATGACCTGGCCAAGAAATTTCTTGCTCGATTTTCCATCTAAAAGGACAAAGCCAAACACGCCCCAAGCCTATTAGGAATCAAGCAAGGAGATCGAGAGAGTCTTCGTAGCTATATGGAGAGGTTCAACAAAGCATGCCTAGACATACAAAACCTGCCGACGGAAGTAACCATTATGGGTCTCATCAATGGCCTGAAAAAAGGATCTTTTAGTCACTCTATATCAAAGAAACATCCAACATCTCTGAATGAAGTGCAGGAACGAGCTGAGAAGTACATCAACATGGAGTAAAACTCTCGACTAGGAGAGACCTCAAAATCTGGATTCTCCTACTCCTCCCGGTATAAGGATAAATAGTCCAAGAAAAAAGAAGATCAATACGGCGAGAAGCCTAAAAAATACAACAACTACACCTCCCTTCGGGTGTCTCTCGTGGATGTTTACCGAGAAGTATGCCATACCGAGAAGATCCCGCCACCTCACCTACTCAAAAGTAAGAAAGGAAGAGGAAATCGGACAGAATACTGTGAATATCACCAAATCTATGGACATCCTACCAATGAGTGCTTCGACTTAAAAAATGTTATTAAGAAATTGGTAAGAGAAGGTGTTCATGCCTTGGGTCGAGCTGTACGACCCGGGCTGATCGAAGTCAAGACGACCGACTTATTCGCTGACCAGGATTACCCAACCTCTTTATAAAAGAGGTCGGCCAAACCGCTACAGAGGCCTAAGGAGGCCCAAACAGAGGAACACGACCCAAATCTAAAGGCAGCCTAAGCCTAGAAAAGATAAGGGCAGTTCCTTTAAAGATAAAGATGACTTCACACAAAAATAAGATAAGATAACTATCTTATCTCCAGAAAGGTCATCCCACGCTATTATAAATATACTGGAGCACCCAGGTATAACTCATACTCTGATTCTACTAAAAACCTGCTTAATACCCTTGCTAACTTAAGCATCAGAGTGCCTTGCAGGTACCACCACCCTCTGGTGACGAAGGATCGGCACCACCACAAAGTCCAACAAGTCGGACACGACGGCTCCGGCCACCATCCTCAAGTCAAACACAATAGCTTCGACCAGTACAGAAGATGTCGTCCGAGATCGACCTATAGTTTCAGATAACCCTCGGAACATTGGCGCCGTTGCTGGGAAACCTGGAAGTCATCCCATCATGATGGCGGATAACCTTGACAACGACCATAACTCAGATCTAGAAAATAGAATGCCGCAAAAGGACATGGACGTTACACCAAAGGAAACATCTCAACTAAACGGAGAAAAAACTCTCCAAACACGCAAATCCTGGAGGTGCTTCAAGCTCAACAAGATCGTCTCAAACAACTCAAAAAGAAGGCTGAGCACCAGCGAGAAGCCGAGAAGGACCTTCGAAGGGAAACTAGGCGACGTAAAGAGTTGGAAGATAAACTTCTAAAGCTCAAAGCAGATCTAAAGGCCAAGACTACTCGATCCAATCACGAGGATAATACCCACAAGGATCAAGACCCATTCGCCAAAGAAATTATGAAAGCCAAAGTCCCAAAGGACTTCAAGGCTCCTGACATGACCCCATACAATGGCACATCAGATCCAAGTCATCATTCAGTAATTTCAGAAGCAGAATGTATCTCACCAATGCCTCAGATGTAATTCGGTGCAAAGTCTTCCCAACTACATTAACCAAGACGGCAATTAAGTGGTTCGACAGCCTGCCCCCAAGGTCCATCTCAAGCTTTGACGACTTAGCAGGAAAGTTCATTACTTGATTCTCTATCCAGAAGGACAAAACCAAGCACACCCCAAGTTTGTTAGGGATCAAGCAAGGAGATCGGGAAAATCTTCGCAACTACATGGAAAGATTCAACAAAGCATGTCTGGACATACAAAGTTTGCCAACTAAAGCAGCCATTATGGGCCTCATCAATGGCCTATGAGAGGGACCTTTTAGTCAATCCATATCAAAGAAACACCCTACATCTTTGAATGAGGTACAAGAACGAGTAGAAAAATACATCAACATGGAGGAAAACTCTCGACTAGGAGAGACCTCAAAATCCAGATCCTTTTACTCCTCCCGAGATAAAGATAAAGAGTCCAAGAAAAAAGAAGATCAGCATGGCGAGAAGATTAAAAAATACCACAACTACATCCTTCTTTGGGTGTCTCTTGTGGAAGTATACCGAGAAGTATGCCACACTAAAAAGATCCCACCACCTCGTCCACTTAAAAGCAAAAAATGAGGTGGAAATCAGACAGAATACTGCGAATACCACCGAATTTATGGACATCCCACTAACAAGTGCTTTGACTTGAAGAATGTCATAGAGAAATTGGTAAAGAAGGGAGACTAGATCGGTACTTAGCCAGTAAAACAGATGAGCCCAGAAAGAGAAGAAGAGATGAAGAGGTCGGACGAGCTGAACAACCGCCTTGTACCCCAGAGAGCCATGTTCACATGATATATGGAGGATTTACAGGAGGAGGAATCTCCAAATCATATCGCAAAAGACACCTTAAAGAAGTATACCACATCGAGGGAGGAGAAGGAGCACCCGACCTCTCTACTATTACTTTAACTAAAGAAGACGCAGCTGGTGTCATCTCGGGACATGACAATCCCATGGTCATCACTATCATATTGGCCAATGCTAATCTCCACCGCACACTGGTGGACCAAAGAAGCTCGGCTGACATCTTGTTCAAAACCGCCTACGACAAACTCGGCCTGGAGGAAAAGGAGCTCAGGGCATATCCGGACAGCTTATTCGGACTAGGAGACACTCCAATCCAACCACTTGCATACATTTCACTACACACAACCTTCGAAAAAGGAAACCGGTCAAGGACGCTCAACATAGACTACATTGTGGTCAACGTAAGTTCAGCCTTCAATGCCCTGATAGGTCAGACTACGTTAAATCAGCTCGCCGTAGTAGCCTTGACCCCACATCTATGCATGAAGTTCCCAACTACAGAAGGGATCGCTACGATAAAAGGAGACCAGAAAATAGCGCGCCGCTGTTACAACGAAAGTCTGAACCTCAGAGGCAAAGGAGAAGAAATCTACACCATCGAACTCGGGGGAATTCAAGGTCGGGATGAACTTCATTCGCAACCTGAAGGCGAAATAGAAAAAGTCCAGATCATAGATGTCCCAGATAAAACAACAAGTGCAATCCTAAAAGGAAATGTAAAGGAGTCACTCATACAGTTCCTAAAAGATAATGTCGACCTCTTTGCATGGAAGGCCGCAGACATGCCGGGCATAGACCCAAAGCTAATGTGCCACAAGCTGGCTGTGTATCCAGGATCTCGGCCAGTACAGCAGAGGCGTAGAAGGCTCGGACCAGAAAGATCCCAAGCTGTGGAGGAACAGGTATAAGCTCTACTAGATGTAGGATTTATCAGAAAATTCAAATACCCACTATGGCTAGCCAACGTCGTCTTAGTGAAAAAGTCAAATGGGAAGTGGCAGATGTGCACAGACTACACCGATCTCAATAAAACTTGCCCAAAAGATCCTTACCCACTCCCAAGTATCAACGCTCTGGTGGACACCTCCTCCGGATACAAATACATCTTTTTCATGGATGCCTATTCGGGATACAATCAAATCCCGATGTACCCAGCTGATAAAGAAAAAACCGCATTCTTAACTCCGAAAGCAAACTACTGCTACATCGTCATGCCATTCGGACTCAAAAATGCAGGAGCCACCTATCAAAGATTAATGAATAAAGTCTTCACAGACCATGTCGGGAAACTCATGGAGGTATATATGGACGACATGTTAGTGAAAACACGAAGCGAGGAATCACTACTGTCTGACCTTGCCTAAGTATTTAATACCATAAAAAGGCATGGCATGCGACTTAACCCTGTAAAATGCACCTTCGCAGTAGAAACTTGCAAATTCTTGGGTTTCATGCTCACACAAAGAGGAATCAAGGCGAACCCGGACAAGTGCTGGGTCATACTCGATATGAAAATCCCGACCTATGTCAAAGAAGTGCAACAGCTCAATGGATGACTAGTAGCCATATGCAGATTTCTAGCCAGATCAGCTATAAGATCTCTCTCCTTCTACGCGACACTAAGGAAGGGAAAGAAGTTCGAATGAACGCCACAGTGTGAGCAAGCCTTTCAAGATTTCAAAAGATTCCTGGGACAACCACCCATCTTTACCCGACCATGGGAAGGAGAAGCACTCATATTATAGTTGGCAGTCGGAAGCCAGGCAGTAGCTTCAGCACTAGTCAGAGAAGACGACAAGGGACAGCAACCTATATACTTCATCTGTAAAGCGCTACAAGGGTCCGAGCTAAACTATCAAAAGATAGAAAAGTTTGCCTACGCTCTCATATTAACCTCTCGACGACTCCGCCCATACTTCGAGGCTCACACCATTAAAATTCGGACTAATCAGCCCATAAAAGGCATTCTACAGAAAATAGATTTAATGGGAAGAATTCTACAGTGGGCAATCGAGTTGTCTGAATTTGACCTCCAATATGAAACTCAGACAGCCATCAAATTACAGTATCTGGATGACTTCATTGCAGAGTACACTGACACCCTGGAAATCCCTGCAAATTGGAATCTTTACGTGGATGGCTCTTCAAATAATAGAAAGTAATCAGGGAACCCAAATCAAACTCTCCCTAAAATTTGAGTTCCCTGCTTCCAATAATCAGGCTGAGTATGAGGCACTATTAGCTGGTTTGAAGCTGACTAAAGAGGTCGGAGCCAAAAAACTTGTCGTCTTTAGCGATTCACAGGTCTTCACCTCACAAATAGCCGGGACCTACCAAGCCAAAGACCCTGCTATGAAAAAGTACTTGGACAAAACCAGGGAACAACTCGGACAATTCCAGGAATACGAGATCCGACATATACCTCAGGAACAGAATGCTCGAGCTGACACACTCTCAAAATTAGCCAGCACTAAACCAGGGGGCAACAATAGGAGCCTCATCCAGGAAATACTGCAGAACTTGTCAATCTTAGAAAGGGAAAAGATCTTAGCCATATCAGGACATGATCAAGGATGGATGACCCTCATAATCAGCTACCTCAAATCAGAGATACTCGCTACAGATAAGAAGGAGGCAAAGAGGTTAAAATGGGAGGCACAGTATTACACTATCATAAACAACATCCTATACAAAAGAGGGATTTCGACACCTCTATTAAAATGTGTACCGACCTCTAACACAATGGAGGTCCTAGAAGAAATACACAGTGGCACATGTGGCAATCATCTCGGAGCACGAGTTCTTGCCAAGAAAGTACTTCGAGCTGGATTCTTTTGGCCGACTCTGCAAAAAGAGGCTAACGAGTTCGTTAAGACATGTCCACCATGTCAGAAGCATGCTAACTTTCACATCACCCCACCAGAAGAACTCATCAGCGTAACATCACCTTGGCCATTTGCAAAGTGGGGACTCGACCTTCTCGGGCCCTTCCCCCAAGGATCAGGACAAGTCAAATTCCTCATTGTAGGGGTAGATTATTTCACAAAGAAGTCACTAGCCAATGCTACTGCCCAAAGAAGTCGGAAATTCCTATATAGGAACATTGTCACAAGATTTGGGGTTCCTTACTCCATCACCACAGATAATGGTACTCAGTTCACAGATGCAGGCTTTAGAAAATTGGTAGCCGACTTGAAGATAAAGCACCAATTTACATCCATAGAACACCCGCAGGCTAATGGACAAGCGGAAGCTGCCAATAAAGTCATACTAGCCGGGTTAAAACAAAGGCTATAGGACGCAAAGGGAGCCTGTGCTGAAGAGCTCCTACAAGTCCTATGGGCATTCAGACAATTCCACACTCCACCACAAAGAAATCACCCTTCCGATTGGCCTATGGAATGGAGGCAATGATACCGATAGAAGTCGAAGAGGAATCCCCTAGAACGACCTTCTATAGTGAAGAGGCCAACTCCCAACTCCAAAGGGAAGAGCTTTACTTGCTCCCAGAAGTCTGAGAAAAAGCTCGAATCAGAGAGGAAACGTTAAAACGCCGCATGGCCTCAAGGTACAATCGAAAGGTAGTGTAGCGAAGCTTTGCCAACAATGACCTCATCCTAATCAGAAATTATATTGGAACAAGTCAAACCGGAGAGGGAAAGCTGGCAGCTAACTAGAAAGGACCCTACCGAGTCACAGAGGTACTGGGAAAAGGCTACTACATAGTGTCCAAACTTGAGGGGTGAGAGCTACTGAGATCATGGCACGCCTGCAACCTAAGAAGGTACTATAGTTAAAAAGTAATAAAAGATCTTAGGACAAAGGTGCACTCTTTTTTCCTTAAAAAAGTTTTTTTTTTAATGAGGCACTAAGCCAAAATCTACAAAATTACCTAGGATTAGCACCCACATATATATATTCGCATATTTTCTACTTTGAATAAAGTTTTTCAGATTTCCTACGGAATCTCTTTATCAAGACGCATTAATCTGAAAATGCAAAAATTCATCGCCCGATTATAAAGCTACAGATCGGCAAAAGTGAAAAGCAAACTCATTGCCCGACGTGGTCGACAAAGAATGAAAACCGAATTCATCAAAGATCGACCAAGCGAGGATCAAATTCTACAAAATCGGCAAGATGAAAAGAGATAAAAAAATAGAATAATGCAAGAAGTTATAAAAAGCGATCCATGAATAGAGGCCTGATGAGGTCTGAAACAAAAATGGATTGCTAGAAATAACATAGAATGGACTGACACAAAAAAAGTCAGACCAGATTAAAGCGACAAAAAGTTATAAAAAGTAATCCCTAAAAAGCGGATTACTAGAAATAACTTCCAAAGGAACCGACATGAAGAAGTCGGACCAAAGCTACAAAGTTATAAAAGGTAATCCATAAAAAGAGACCGGACAAGGTCAAAAAAATGGATTACTAGAAATAACTTAGAAGGGATCGACACGAAGAAGTCGGCCCAAGCCGATCAAAGTAACAAAAAGTTATAAAAAGTAATCCATAAAAAAGATACCTGGAAAGGTCCAAATAAAATGGATTACTAAAAATAACTTGGAGCGGACCGACATGAAAAAGTCAGCCCAAAGCGACCAAAAGCGACAGAGTTATAGAAAGTAAACCCAAGGGAATACTAGAAATAACTCAAGAAAAGATCAACTAAGAGAATCAACTAACAGAAGGCGTGCGTCAAAAGGGAGACAACTCGACCCGAAAGACCACGACCTCGCCAAAATCAATTTACAAAATATTCTATCAAAGAATACGCAAACAATAAACTAGCCTTAAAAAGGATACTTCAACTAAGGCAGGAAATAAGCAAAGCACAAAGGTAATCAAAAGAGGTCGGACAACAAGACTCCAACACTTTAAAGATTCCTGGAAAGTGCTAAAGAAAGCTGCAGGCAAGCATATCACAAAGAAACAAAGCTGTTACAATAAAACATACTCAAGAGGCCACTTAGAAGTCGACCACAAGAGCTGAAGAAAATACTTTGTTTTTCTAAATAAAGTTGCTAAAAGAAAAGCAACTAAAAGTGTCCAAAGTCAAAATAGACCAAGAAGTCACAAAATAGTAGTTCAAAGACACACAAAATTGGGCCATCACAGATATAAAAGCAAATCAGAAACTATAAAGGATGCAAAGATTCCTCAATGTTGGCATCTTGAGGAGAAGGCGGACGGGTCGCAAGCGGGACAGCAGCAACAGTTCCATCTGGCTGGTTTAGGATTTGTACATCAGGGTCTGACTTCGGATGGCCAACCTCAGTTGTAGGAGCCAAAGAAGCTGGGTGACGTTAGATTTTTGCTAGCAAAGAATTTATAAAAATATTCGCGTTGTAGATACAGCTTCTAAACTAACAGAAATCCCTTCGTACAAAAGTTTTGGTTGTCACAAGTAACAAACCCCTAAATAAATTGATAACTGAAGTATTTAAACCTCGGGTCATCTTCTCAAGGAATTGCAGGGAGGTATGTTCTTATTATTGGTTATGAGTTTGTAAATTGGGGGTTTTAAGAATGAGGAACAATTATGATGAATGACAAGTAAAATAAATAATTGACTGTAGAATAAACTCTTGGCAAGGTATGAGAACTGGAAGTCCTATCCTAGTTATCCTTATCAATTGTGATGAGAATTGGATTTTTCTCCCACTTTGTTAACCTCAAACTATGAAGGTAAGTCAAGTGAATGAATTAATTCGAATCCTCAAGTCCCAGTCTTTCCTTGGGAAAAGTTAGAGTTATTGGATCTCGAATTAATTCTTGAAGAATTCCAATTTTCAGTCAACAATGAGTTTGATAACTCAAGAGTTACCAATTAATCAACCAAAGCCAAAAGGTAGAAAAATCTAAATTATTTATATCATAAATAAGAGAAACAAATCATAGATCTGAAAATACCTCAAATAATATTTATTAAGAAAATCATAACATGAATGTCATTAAGCCAAATTGGCAACATATATTAAAAATAAGAGAAGTCAAAATAAAGGATTATTAAACCTGAAGCTCAGAAAAATTATAAGTTGAAATAATAATAAATCCTAAATCCTTTAAGAAAAATTCTAATCCTAAATCCTAAGAGAGAGGAGAGAACCTCTCTCTCTCTAAAAACTACATCTAAACTATGAAAAGTGAATTATGAGAGCATGATAAGTCTCTGCAAGTTCCCTAACTTTAATCTATGTTTCTGGGCCGAAAACTGGGTTGAAATGCGGCCCAGAATCTCTGCCAGCGACTTTTGTAATTCTGCAGATCGCGCACGTCACGCGATCGCGTCATCCATGCAGACGCGTCATTCGCGTTTTTCCCTGCCATGCGTTCGCGTCGTCCACGCTTCCGCGTCACTTGTGCTTTTCCAATCCGCGCGGTCACGTGAGCCATGCGGCCGTGTCACTGCGAATTCCTTTCTTCCACGCGGTCGCGTCACTGACGCGTACGCGTCACTTCTCACTGGTCATCTCCTCAATTTCTTGTGTTCCTTCCATTTTGCAAGCTTCCTTCCCAATCTCTCGCTCATTCATGCCCTATAAAGCCTGAAACACTTAACATATAGATCAAGGCATCGAATGGTAATAAGAGAGGATTAAGATTAGCTAAATTAAGACCAAAGAAGCATGTTTTCAATCATGTAATAATTTTAGGAAGGAAATATAAATGCATGCTAATTATATGAGTAAGTGGGTAAAGACCATGATAAAACCACACAATTAAGCACATTGTAAACCATAAAATAGTGGTTTATCAACCTCCCCACACTTAAACATTAGCATGTCCTCATGCTAAACTCAAGGAGACCAAATAAATGAGTAAGGAAAGGCAAGACTCATACAATGCAACCTATGAAATGTGAATGCAACTACATGCTAAAATGGTTCTACCTACTTGGTGAAAAAGTAAATAAATCTTTCAAGAATAAATATGAACCAGATTTCACTAATTCAAATCATAAAATACAATATAAATAACTTGCAAGAAGAAGATAGCTCATAAAAGCAGGGAACATAGAATTAAGCACTGAACCCTTATTAGTAGTGTATATCATTCTAACTCTCAAGTGTCTAGGGTCAATTCTCTCAATTCTCTACTAATCTTACTTTCTATAGCTTGCTCTTCATCTAACAAGCAACAAAAATTTAATGCATCAATACACAAATCAAGAGGTCTTTTAAGGGTTGTAATGGGGTTAGGGTCAAGGTAGGATTGTATTTGGCCAAGTGGACTAAAATCTGAATCCTTAATTAACATAAACTTTCCACCTAACTTAAGACAATTCATTTAATTAAAATACACCTAACTCAAGACAATTCATTTAATTAAAATACAAAATCTAACTTCCCATTAACTGTGTTTACTACATGTTCATGCATCCTAAAATTGAGTTTAGTACATATGCATTGATACCAACACTTACTTTGCGGCATTTTGTCCCCTTTTATTACTTGCTTTTTTTTTATTCTTCTCAATGCATATGATTAAGGTTTTGAATGCATAAACATGTTCTTAACATTTTTCATATTTTCACACAAAGTCTAACATACTCAATTCCCAAACCAAACGTTTCCCAACCCACTTTTCCTCACACTTAATTCATGAGTATTCTCACTAGTCTAAGCTAATCAAGGATTCAAATTAGGGACATTATTGTTTTCCGCTTAGAGTTAGTGATGAGCTAAAGTAAAGAACAAGGGGTAAGATAGGCTCAACATGGGTTTGCAGAGGATAATAAAAGGTAACGCCATAAGGGTATGTAAGCTCAGTGAAACAAGGCCTCAATCATATAAGTGCATGCATACATCAAATAATGGAAATGTAGAATTAAGCAAGACAAAGATCACAATTTTTAGAGAGAGAAACACACACCAAAAATAAAATATTGGTTGATAAAATGCAACCAATCAAATAGGCTCAAAATCTCACTAGTTTTGTGTGTTCGAGCTCTAAACTATGTTCCAAAATACTATTTCTTCAAACAAGTTTTTCAAAAAGTTTTATTCAAATTAGTGAAATACTATAAAAATTTCTTGAAAAAGAAAATATTACTTTAACCAAGTGGTAAAATATGCACAAAAAAACAAACATGCAATCAAACATGCAAATGCAACAATGAAAAACAAAAGTTGGTGTTGAGAAGGGACTAACTAACCCGTGGAGATCGGTATCGACCTCCCTACACTTAAAGATTGCACCGTCCTCAGTGCATGCTGAGATGTACAGGTGGGTGGGTGTTGTGGTTCCTCAGCTGTTGCTCGTTGTAGAAGCTTTCTCTTTACCCGTTTTGGTGGCCAGCCTGAAAAAGGGAGAAGAGAAAGGGACATGAAGTCAAAGGGATGGAGCAAAGAGGAGGGCGGTACGAGTGATAATCATGCCAAGTAAAAAAAATAGTGAATGAAAGACATGGTCCTGATTCCATGTGATCAGTTCATCAATGGAAATATAGCAAGGCATGGGGAATATTGGATGCAAGATGTTTATTAGCATGCCGACAAGGGCATGAGTAGCATAGATCAAGCATCAAAAGCTTTAATGTATTGTTAGTCATGAGAAACTAACAATAACGTTTGTATTGAAAATTATATTTAATAAATAAAATAGTAAAGGAAATTTGTGAAAAGCAAGCATTGAATAGTAGAAGAGAATAATTTAAAATAATGCACAATGCCATACGGGCTTTTTCACAAACACTTAGCATGCATGGTGAATATGTTATTGAAAATATTAATTAGAACATGCAA
>NC_029774.3:49275287-49277465 GCF_000817695.3 Arachis duranensis
AAAAGAAGAAAAGAAATAAGAAAGGAAGAAAAGAATTAGATATAGGGAAGAAAAGATAAGATATTTGGCTGTGTTGGAAAAGTTGTGCGGCACAAGCGACGCGGATGTGATGAATAAATTTTTGCCGGTATAGAAATTATCGAGTAATCAATTGTAGTATAGTCTAAACCAACGCAAAATCCATCATCAAACAATTCTACAATCTATAACCAAGAGTATTAGTCCCGAGTCGTTCTTCCCTAGGAATGCTACAAAGATGCATGTTATTGGTTAAGTGGTCTTTTGTGGCTTGAAGAGGGTGGCATAAAAGTGCTAATAAAAGAAAACAACAATCAAACAAAATTATAAAAGTGCTAATAAAAAAAAACAACAATCAATCAATATTAAAAGCCTTGGCCAAGGTTGAACATTGGAAGTTCCATCACTATAGCTTCCTTTAATTGTGATAACAAAGGAGTGTTACTTCACTTAGTTAACCCCTAATTATAGAGGAAAGTCAAGTAAAAGTAACTAACTTGAGTCACAAGTCCTAGTCTTACCCTAGGGAAGTATAGCTTTAGTGCACTCTAAGTCAATTAGCAATTCTCAATTCTTAATCAACAATTGACATCCATTATTCAATTGTCTCCAATTACTCAACCACTAGGCCAAGTGAGGGGATGCTACTCCATATCTAAAGTTGGCATTTTCTCAAACATTTGGAGAGCAAGAATGAAAGACAGTAGAATTGAGAAGAAACTTAGAATCAAAGTAATTCAATACAAGAGATTAACAACAATCAACAATGAACAACAATAAAAATGAGATCTTCAATGCATTAATAGAATTCAAAATAACAAAGTTAAATCTAAGATCTATGAGGATTAAACAATTACAAACACTAATTGAGATTAAAGAAGAAGATCTAGCAATTACAAACACTAATCGAGATTAGAGAAGATGATCTACAACATGAACAAAGTAAAATGAGAGTTGCAATAGATCTCACCAAGGAATGGTTGAGAATTGAGAAAATGAAGATGAATCCTGGAGAGAGGTTGGAGTTTTTCTCTCTACAAATGTAACTAACTAAAAATATCTAAGAAAACTTGTAAAATGAGTCTATGGATGTGAATGTGTATCAATCCCCTTCAATCCTTGGTTCTTATATGCAATTTGGCGCTAAAGTTGGTTGCTGAAACCTTCCAAAATCGCCAGGCACGTGTTGCAATAATAGAATCACGTGCGGACTACGACGCGTGCGTGCACGATACGCGTGTGCGCACGGTACGCGTGCGCGTCCCTGGTCGATTCTGCAATGTGCGCGCGGGCGCCTTGTGTGCGTGCGCGTGCTTGGTCGAGATCAATTCTTTGGCTTTTGTGCTTCTCTCCACTTGCATGCTTTCTTCCTTGCTCCTTTGATCCATGCCTAGCCTATTTCAACCCTAGAATTACTAGCAAACACATCAAGGCATCTTATGGAATCAAGGAGAAATTAGAATTCATCAAAATAAGGCTTAAAAACCATGTTTTTACACTTAAGCACAAATACGGGAGAGATAACAAAACCATGCTAATTCATAGGCTAAATGCGAGAAAAGGTTATCAAAATACTCTAAATTCAATACAAGATAAACCCTAAAAATGGGGTTTATCAACCTCCCCACACTTAGACCTTAGCATGTCCTCATGCTAAAATAAAAAGGAACTAAGGGGTGTGACATTTATTGAATGCAACTAAACTATATGAGTCATATCTAAATGCAACTACCTAAAGTAAATGCAAATGCTTAGTTCAAACAAATCAATTCCCAAGAGAACATGTGTAAGCACAATAGTTAGGGCAATAGGAGTTAAGTCCAAACCACAATTGCATTGAATTATCAAAAAGAGTTCAAACTTGCAAGATTATAGATAATATGGGTGAATACATGTAATTGAACTTTTGAACCCTCACCGGATGTGTATCCGCTCTATTCACTCAAGTGTTTAAGGGTTAATTCACTCAATTCTCTTCTAATCATGCTTTCCAAAATTTTATTTTCTTCTAACAATCAACAATTATTGAACGCATGCATACATTTATCATGAGGTCTTTCATTTAGGTTGTAATGGGGTTAGGGTCAAGGTAGGTTCATTTATGGTTAAGTGGACTAGGATTTGAATCTTTGATTAGCATAGACTTCCCCACCTAACTAT
>NC_029774.3:49277909-49283671 GCF_000817695.3 Arachis duranensis
AATCATAGATAGAGAACAATTTCACACAAGAATAGAAAATAAGTGGTTATAAAATGTAACCACCTCATTAGGCTCAAGTCTCACAAGCTTGTGTTCTAGGCTCAATACATGCTTCACAAAGTATGAATTCAAGCAAGTTTCACTAAAAATTTTCTTCAATCAATTGGGTTGGTGCCCTATAATTAAATTTCTTGAAAAATCTCAATATTTGACTAAGCATTATTGTGATTGAAAAATTCAAAATTTTCCTTAGTTTACCCTTTCCTTTTCCGCTTAAAACCAATTTCTTATGCAAAAAGGGTGACTAAGTGTTTGCAATTCAAAGTATGATTTCTAATCATAACCACAAACTAAAAAGAAAAATATGCAAAAATCCAACTAAAAGTGTGAAATCTATCTTCTAAGACATCTAAAGATATCCAAAAGCATCAAAATATCTAAAATCCAAAATAAGCAGTAAAGGTATCCAAAGTAAACTCAAAATGCATCAAAATATATACAAAATATATGCAAAATAAGATAACTAGGAGAGTAGCCGAAAAGTTCACCGGTCCCCTCCCCACACTTAAGATCAAGCATCGTCCTCGATGCTAAACTGGAGGATCGGTGGGAGGTACAACGGTAGGCTCTGGCTCTGGCTGTGGCTGTGGGACTGGCTCCGCATGGGTCTGATGTGTCTCTGTGGTGTCTGGGGCATCTGGAGGGGCATCCTGCTGAGTCGGTGCCTCCGCATCCTCCTCCTGATGATCCTGCTCATCGGAGGCCAGAGAGTCGGGAAACGGAGGTAACTCAGCACCCAGAGAAATGAGCGCCTGGTCCATTCGATCCAGTCGGCGTCTGACATGGCACCTCTCGCGCTCTAAGAACCGAAACAGACACTGGACCAGTAGATAAGTCGGCTCAGGTGCTGAAGAAGGGACTGTCGAAGATGGGGGCTGCTGCTGTAGAAGAGGATGGGGCTGCCGAAGGTTCGACTGTCCCTACCACCACTCTAGCTCTAGATCGGCGTCTAGCCAGGGGTCTCTCAGTCACCCAAGTGCCCCAAGGAATAGTGACCTCCTTAGCACCGTCCTCTGGCGGCGGTGGTAACACATCATCATCATGGCTAGGAACATCCACCAGTGATGCCATGCTGGTAATCAGGACAGGAAAAGGCAGGAGGCCACGAATATGGGCTCGCCACATGCTCTGTCGGATCAATCGGGGAAAATAAACTTCCTTTCCCTCCATAACACAACCAATCAAGAGTAGCATCTCCATAGGGATCTCAGAAAAGTGAGTGGTGGGCAAGACGTAGTGGGCGAAGATCATCTGCCAAGTCTTGGCCTCCTTGTTCAAGTGTGCAAAGAGCATCTCTTTGGGCTTTGTGTTGCCCGAGTCCATGACCCAAGTGGCATCTGGTAAACCAGTCACGCGCCTCAGCGCCTCATAGTCAAAGGTCATGGTATGGATAGCCATCTCTGCCTGCTGATGGGCACACATGTCATCAGCAATGTGCCGACACTGTAATGCCTCCTTTATAGCAGTCTCAGTGATCATAACCTCTCTACCCCTCACCTGAACTGAATCCAAAGTAGGACGGAAGAAGTTGCAATAGAATTCCTTAACCCACGAAATGTTGATATCTCCCAAATCTCTATCAACAAAGTCCATACCCAACTCTAGAATGCGACTAGTAATGGCTCGTCTCACATCATTAGGTAGGAGTAATTTCTTCTCAGTATTCAGCTTCGTTGTTCGATATTTTTGGGAGCGAAGCTCACAGTAAAGATTGGGAAACTTGGTTGGGTCAGTAGAAGGTAATAACTGATTTTCCTTTTCTTCGTCATTCAAAGGATTCTTAGCATAATTCTTGTAGATGGAGGGGATAGAGGGTGTAGAGTGTTTTCTTTTCTTGGAAGAGGTGGCTATAGCTTTCCCTTTATCTGATATCCTGAAAAAGACAATTATGATAGCAATTAAACATGTAGCATATAGCAATTAAAAGCAACTTCAAGATGTAAGAGGAATGACAAGCAATCATAATGTGTATTGAAAACTTGGTGTGCAAAGAAGCATAAGTGGAAGCATAAACCAAAAAAAATCAATACATCCAACAATGTACACAATTCTTAAAGAATAGGCATATTCATCATCAAAACTCAAAAGAATGGTTAATGAGCTAAGTAAAGAAAACTGAAGTCAGTAGGTTAGACAAGTTAGCAAGTAAGAGATGAGATTGATACTTAATGTTATGATGAAAGAAAGCTTGCCTAACAAAAGGATTCACAAAATGCATACAATGAGGTGTAATTATTGATGATGAAAATGAAATTGCAACGGGGTGCAATGAATTGAAAGGAAATCATCAATGTTATGGTCACTAAAGTCAACAACTCTTACTCATTAAGCAATAAAATCATCATACCTTTGAAAGAATGGTTAAAGAGGGTTAAATGTGAGTAAATGTCAAATGGTTAAAGAAATTAGTAAGTTAGAAAAGTGGATTAGTGGCATGATGATATTTAGGCTCAAAGAAAAGAGAAGTTGTGGTTCATGTTCACAATGGTTGATGCAAATCCGGGAAGTTGAAAGGAAACGGAAATTAGCCCAAATTACAATAGAGACTCAAATGAAAATAGATTTCTTGAAAATTGGGCAGCATTCCGGCTTAAAATCGGATGTTCCCGGATGGCAACATAGCACAAATTAGCATGATTACAATATCAACTAATCACAACAGCAAAAAGATAGCATACAGGCAACACAGATTGCACACAGAGCAGCTCAAAATTGGCACTTATCAGACAAATCAACAAACAGAAAATATGCACATACGGAGCACTTATCAGGCCTAGAATCCTCTATCCAGTTCTAGCTACCTAACCGCAATTATTTCTAACTAATCCTAACATGCAACAATTGAATTCAAATTAACTAAAAGAAAATTACAGAAGCTAACAAAAATGAACAGTTAAAAAGAAAAATAGAAATTGAGCAGAAACCTGGGAGCGGGGAAGAACTGAGAATGGAAAGGGAATTAGGATAGGGCAGGGGCAGCAGAATCCGAAGTTGCACCGCCGTGGATGGTGGCGGTGAAGTGGCGGCGACTGCGGCGGCGTGTGGGTCGTGCGTGAGAGCAGAGGGCAGAGTGAGTGGGTGAGAGAGAGAGCCTGGCCGTGTGATGGTGGTGGCCGGCGGACCAGCAGAGGCGTGCCAGTGGTGGAGGAGAGCAGATGGGGAAGTGAGTGGGTGGCGAGGTAGAGCGGTTGAGAGGGAGAGGAAGGCAGAGGGGTTGGGTGGCGACGGCGGCGCAGTCGCCGGCGGTGACGGGGCTGCGCCCGGTGGCGATGATGGTGGTTGATGGAGTTGAAGGAAGGGGAAGATGAGAGTGAGAGAGAAGAGAGTGCGCGACTGTGCAACACTCTTCGCGTATTAGGGTTATCCCCTTTTCTGAATCGACGCGAGCGCGCACCCTGCGCGTCCGCGTACATTGAGAAAACTTGGGACCCACGCATGAGCGTGCAGTGCGCTCAAGCGTGGATTGCCAGATTATGCAACGGCGCGTGCGCGTACAGAGCGCGCACGCGTACATGTGGTTGGGCCTGAGGCTTAGAGTGGGCTTGACGCACGCCCAACTCTCGGGGCAAAAGCCTAGAGTGGCGGCAGCATGTAAGGGACGCGGGCGCGGCAAGTGCGCGTCCGCGTACGTTGGTAATTTGTGATAAGGCGCGCTAGCGCGATGCGTGCGCTCGCGTCTGTTCCTCCCTGGGCATATGGGCACGCACGCGGTAAGTGCGCGTCCGCGCAAATCGAGTTGGGCTGGGGGCTTAAAGTCGGCCCACATCCGGCTCAACTCTCTGGGGCTTGGCTCAAAAAAATTGCAGCAGCAGATCGATGCGGGCGCGGCAGGTACGCGTCCGCGTGCACTTTTCTGTTCTCATGATCGGCGCGCACGCACATAGTGCGCGTCAGCGTGGATTGTGTTGGGCTCAGGGCGTAGTGTTTGCCCAAGTGAGGCCCAACTCTCTGGAATGTGGGTGATGATGCATCTGCTCATGGACGCGTGCGCGTACATTGTGCATGCGTGTCCACTCCCCTCTCTTTTTTTTTATAGAAAATGACTAAAAGCTCTAAATTGCTCAAAGACTCCCCATGATGTTTACAACACCTTGTTTAGTCAAAAACCACATACTTTCTAAAATGCAAGTTGGTTTTGAGATTTATTCTATTTCTACTAAGCACAACATGCATGTTAATATGCTAGCAACTAATGTACACAAACAAGCTAATTATGAGATGAAAAAACTACCTACAATGGTAACTCAAATCACTTATTAAACAAAATTAGAAGAGAGTGGAAAGAGTTTACCATGGTGGGGTGTCTCCCACCTAGCACTTTTAGTTTAAGTCCTTAAGTTGGACATTTTGATGGAGTCCTTGCTAGGGTGGCTTATGCTTGAACTCTTCTTCGAATCCCCACCAGTGTTTGCACTTCCAATGGCCTCCGGGGTCCCAACTTAAACGTACAAGGCTTTCAAGGGGGCCTAAGCAAGTAACAAGGCCCCTAAGTTGATAGTGATCTATGTATGTTCCGGGGTCCCATACTTTATTTGTCAACCCCTTTTCTTCTTGAGCTTCATGCTTCCATTTGAGTGGCAAACTCATTGAATTCTCGATTAGGCCTCCAAACATTCTCCTAGACCCACGCAGTTTGGTTCTACACCATCCATTGCCATTCAACCTTGAGCAAGCGCCCATCATGAACTTAGAGTGATGTTTCCAACCACTACATGACCCTTTCTTACTCCTCAATCCACAAAGAGCTCTAAGTTGCCCATCCGTCCTAAGTAAACCATATTCAAGTGGGAAAGTAAAGATTAGAGATAAGGATTTTACCCACTTGAATGTTATGTTGGATGGTGACTTAGGAAGGAGTGGTCCCAATGATCTTGCAAGCTCCACTCCCTTGTACTCTTCCTTGATTACCTTCACCTCTTCACAAGCTTCTGCAAATTCAACCTCATCCTCTTGGTGGCTTCTTTCCAATTCATTCTCTTCTTCATTGCTTACCAACGACATGGGAGGGGATTCAGTCGTAGATAAGGAATTCTCAATGATTGAATCCATCTCTCGATCAACCTTTTCCAATCTTTCATTACTCATACTATGCCTTGGAGGTTGCGCTTCATCCTCCTCAACATCATTTTCAAGTTTAATGGGAGAGACTTCAACAACTTCCACAAGATCATCAATAATATCACTTGGTGTGGAAGTGTTCTCAAGCTTGAAATCCACCTCTTGTTTAACTTCCTTTAACTCTTCAACCATTTCTTCTTTCTTAATGATCTCTTCCTCCTTCACTTGTTGTAAGACATATCCCATCTCCTTGTCCTCGTGTTGGGATCTTAAAATCTCCTTCATGCTCATCTCTTCAATTGATTTCTCACATTCATCCATGGAGATGCTTTGCTTGTTGTATGAATCCCAAGAATCTATCTTTTGACGGATGGTTACTTGAAGTCGATCCATTTCTTCCTTGAAGCGATCCCTTAATTCTTGTTCTGTTTTACTAACATAAGTAGGATCATATTGCTCTTGGATTAATGGACATTGATATGCTTCCATGGAGGTCTGTGGCGGAGAGGGGAAATCATAATATAGTTGGAAAGGAGATTCATCAAAGCTTTGAGGTGGGAAGTTATTTTGGTTATTGGTAGAGGGTGGAATTATACGGGACGTAAATTCTTGGAGGGTAGAGGTGAAACTCGTGAGTGCGGTTT
>NC_029774.3:49284369-49301686 GCF_000817695.3 Arachis duranensis
CAATTCTTAATCAACAATTGACATCCATTATTCAAGTGTGTCCAATGACTCAGCCACTAGGCCAAGTGAGGGGGTGCTACTCCATATCTAAAGTTGGCATTTTCTCAAACATTTGGAGAGCAAGAATGAAAGACATAGTAAAATTGAGAAGAGGTTTAGAATCAAAGTGATTCAACACAAGAGATTAACAAGAATCAACAATGAACAACAATGAAAATGAGATCTTCAATGAATTAATAGAATCCAAAACAACAAAGTTAAATCTAAGATCTATGAGAATTGAGCAATTACAAACACTAATCGAGATTAGAGAAGATGATCTACAACATGAACAAAGTAAAATGAGAGTTGCAATAGATCTCACCAAGGAATGGTTGAGAATTGAGAAAATGAAGATGAATCCTAGAGAGAGGTTGGAGTTTCTCTCTCTACAAATGTAACTAACTAAAAATATCTAAGAAAACTTGTAAAATGAGTCTATGGATGTGAATGTGTATCAATCCCCTTCAATCCTTGGTTCTTATATGCAATTTGGTGCCAAAGTTAGTTGCTGAAACCTTCCAAAATCGCCAGGCACGTGTTGCAATAACAGAATCACGTGCGGACTACGACGCGTGCGCATCCCTGGTCGATTCTGCAATGTGCACGCGGGCGCCTTGTGCGCGTGCGCGTGCTTGGTCGAGATCAATTCTTTGGCTTTTGTGCTTCTCTCCACTTGCATGCTTTCTTCCTTGATCCTTTGATCCATGCCTAGCCTATTTCAACCATGGAATTACTAGCAAACACATCAAGGCATCTTATGGAATCAAGGAGAAAATAGAATTCATAAAAATAAGGCTTAAAAAGCATGTTTTTACACTTAAGCACAAATACAGGAGAGATAACAAAACAATGCTAATTCATAGGCTAAATGCGAGAAAAAGTTATCAAAATACTCTAAATTCAATACAAGATAAACCCTAAAAATGGGGTTTATCAGGATGCGTGAATGACGCGGTCGCGCGACTTACGCTTAAATTAATCAACGCGGTCGCGTCGGTCACGTAGACGCGTGACTCAGGTTATGCTACTGAAGCGAGGGCAGCCTCGCGCTCGCACAACTCTCTGTTCAAAATCTTAATTTGCCAAATTTAGGGTGACGCGATCGCATGGGGCATGCGATCGCGCGAGTGCGCTTCAGAAAGGAATGACGGAAACGCGTCGGCGACGCGAACGCGTGATAGGGATTATGCGTCCAGCACCAATCCAGCACCACTCTCGCACAATAATTCGTTGTGCACCCTTTTTACGTCGAAAGTCAGGGCACGCGGCCGCGTGGGGCACGCGGTCGCGTGGAAGGCTATTATTCCCAGGTGACACGGACGCGTCAGCGACGCGGTCGCGTGGGACGGTTTGTGCCACTGGCACGCCTCCAGCCACGCTCTCGCGTGACTCTCTGTTCAATTCTTCTCTACCCAACGCACTAGTGACGCGGACGCGTCAGCGACGCTGCCGCTTCGAGTGCGATATTTTTTTATGTAAAATGCAGAATGCAATGCTTAATGTGAATGCTATGTATGATTCCAGGTTCAATAAAATAAAAGAAAATTAAAAAAAAACAAACAAACAAAACTAAATAAAAATGAAAATTGAAAAAGGAACGATCATACCATGGTGGGTTGTCTTCCACCTAGCACTTTTAGTTAAAGTCCTTAAGTTGGACATTTGGTGAGTTCCTTGTCATGGTGGCTTATGCTTGTACTGATCCAGAAATCTCTACCAATGTTTGCAATTCCAATATCCTCCGGGATCCCAAATCTTGTTTCGGCACCCGTCTTCAAGTTGATTATCATGATTCCATCCGGGTGGTTCAGCTTTAGAATTCTCACTGAAGTAACCAAACAGCTTCCTAGACCCATTTAGCTGATCTCTATACCAACCTTTGCGTTTAAACTTTGAGCTTCCAACCATGATGAACCTTGCAGGACAATTCTTACCACTGGCCATCTTCCTTTTACTCTTAATGTTACAAAGAGCTTTAAGTTGACCATCCGTCCAGTAGCCCATATTCAAGTGGAATTAGAAAGCTAAGGGATATGAATTTCACCCACTTGAATGTTGTGAAGGATGATGGCAACTTAGGGGGAGGTATTTTTAATGAAATTGCAAGCTCCACTCCTTTGTGCTCTTTTCTGATAATTACCACCTCTTTGCAAGCTTCTTCAATTTCAACCTCTTCCTCTTGGTAGCTTGCTTCCAATTTAATCTCTTCTTTATTGCGCACCAAGGGCATGGGAGGTTGTGCCTTTTCTTCTTGAATCTCCATCTCTTGATTAAGCTCTTCCAAGTCTTCTATTATGACATGCCTTGGAGGTTGTACACCCTCCTCAACATCAATTTTAAATACCTTGAAAGGAGGCTTTATGACTTGAATTTCTCCTGGAGGTTCTGCATCTCCTAAGTCTTCAACCACTTCTTTCTCTGCAAATATTATGGCTTTCTCCACTTGTTCCAGTACAAAGTCATGCTCCTTATTGTCCACTGGAGTCTCTAGTGTCTCCTTCATGCTACGTTCTTCATTTGATTCTCCACATGAAGCCATAGGGGTCCCTTGAGTGTCCGAATGTCTAGAAGGTAATTGATTTATTGCTTGCTCCAATTGATCAAGGGTTTCATGAAATTGATCTACTGTTTCCTTGAGATGATCCCTTGACTCTTATTCCATTTCAATAGCATAACTGGGATCATCTTGCTCTTGGATTGATGGATGCGGGTGCTCTTCCATGGATGGTGGTGATGGAATGGGTGGATCATTATATGGTTGAAAAGAAAGTGCACTAGAGCTTGAGGGTTGATTGTTGAAGGTATTCGGTGGTCCGATTTGGGTGACCAGAGCTTGTATAGTAGAGTTTAAATCGGCAAATACTTTCTCCATAGAGGTTTGGGGTGGATAGGAGAGTTCATTTTGATAATGATAAGGAGATGGTGTATATTGAGGTGGTGGTTCTATGTATGATTCATTTGGCTCATAAGGTGGTTGGTATGGTGGATATGGATTAGGGTCATACGGAGGTGTTTGGTGGAAAGGAGCTTGTGAGTATGGTGGTTCAAAGTTATATTGAGGAGGGGGGTTCATAGGCATATGGTGGGTCTTGTTGGTAGTCAAAAGATTGCTCACCATAGCCATTGCCTTGATATGCATCACAGAATGGTTGTTGATAGTCCATTGGAGGTGGTTGTTACCATGAGGGTTGATCAAATCCTTGTGGCTCCTCCCATCTTTGATGGTGCATGTTGTCATTATAATCTCCTCTTCCTGCAACATAATTATAACCAGACTCATAGCCAAAGGGGTAAGAGTTCATAGTAGTGAGAGATAATAAAAACAAAAACTAACAAAAAAAGCACGCAGAATCTAATATAACTTGGTAAACGGTGCCATTTTGATGTTAGAATTTTTGCTAGCAAAGAATTTATAAAAATATTCGCGTTGTAGATACAGCTTCTAAACTAACAGAAATACCTTCGTACAAAAGTTTTGGTTGTCACAAGTAACAAACCCCTAAATAAATTGATAACTGAAGTATTTAAACCTCGGGTCGTCTTCTTAAGGAATTGCAGGGAGGTATGTTCTTATTATTGGTTATGAGTTTGTAAATTGGGGGTTTTAAGAATGAGGAACAATTATGATGAATGACAAGTAAAATAAATAATTGACTGTAAAATAAACTCTTGGCAAGGTATGAGAACTGGAAGTCCTATCCTAGTTATCCTTATCCATTGTGATGAGAATTGGATTTTTCTCCCACTTTGTTAACCTCGAACTATGAAGGTAAGTCAAGTGAATGAATTAATTCGAATCCTCAAGTCCCAGTCTTTCCTTGGGAAAAGTTAGAGTTATTGGATCTCGAATCAATTCTTGAAGAATTCCAATTTTCAGTCAACAATGAGTTTGATAACTCAAGAATTACCAATTAATCAACCAAAGCCAAAAGGTAGAAAAATCTAAATTATTTATATCATAAATAAGAGAAACAAATCATAGATATGAAAATACCTCAAATAATATTTATTAAGAAAATCATAACATGAATGTCATTAAGCCAAATTGGCAACATATATTAAAAAAAATAAGAGAAGTCAAAATAAAGGATTATTAAACCTGGAGCTCAGAAAAATTATAAGTTGAAATAATAATAAATCCTAAATCCTTTAAGAGGAATTCTAATCCTAAATCCTAAGAGAGAGGAGAGAACCTCTCTCTCTAAAAACTCCATCTAAACTATGAAAAGTGAATTATGAGAGCGTGATGAGTCTCTGCAAGCTCCCTGACTTTAATCTGTGTTTTTGGGCCGAAAACTGGGTTGAAATGCGGCCCAGAATCTCTGCCAGCGACTTTTGTAATTCTGCAGATCGCGCACGTCACGCGATCGCGTCATCCATGCGAACGCGTCATTCACGTTTTTCCCTGCCACGCGTTCGCGTCGTCCACGCTTCCGCGTCACTTGTGCTTTTCCAATCCGCGTGATCGCGTAAGCCATGCGGCCGCATCACTGTGAATTCCTTTCTTCCACGCGGTCGCGTCGCTGACGCGTACGCGTCATTTCTCGCTGGTCATCTCCTCAATTTCTTGTGTTCCTTCCATTTTTGCAAGTTTCCTTCCCAATCTCTCACTCATTCATGCCCTATAAAGCCTGAAACACTTAACATACAGATCAAGGCATCGAATGGTAATAAGAGAGGATTAAGATTAGCTAAATTAAGACCAAAGATGCATGTTTTCAATCATGTAATAATTTTAGGAAGGAAATATAAATGCATGCTAATTATATGAATAAGTGGGTAAAAACCATGATAAAACCATACAATTAAGCACATTGTAAACCATAAAATAGTGGTTTATCACTGGGGCAGCAGGAGCTTTGGCAGATGGTACAGGAGGCAAATCTACGTCGTCATCATCGTCATCTGGTGCAGGGACAATCTTCCCATCTTTTACAATATTGTCTAAACTGAAGAGAGACAGGTCAAGCTCGGGAGCAAGAACTCGGACATGAGACTTCAGATTCTAATAAGCAACAGTCACACTACTTACCAGATGACTTTGGAGCTCGACATAATCAGATCGAGCAAATTCCAAACTCTCCCGGAACTCTACCATCTCCCTATAAGTCCGGACATAGCTATCCTTATGCTTTTGGGCCATCTCCTCAGCCAGATTTGCCAAAGCCACAGCCGCAGTAGCCCGAGCCTTCTCACCCTCCAGTTCTTTTTCCAGCTCTGCCACCTTCACCTCGAGCTACTGCTTCAAACCTTTGATCCTATCATACTCTGACTTGGCCTCCTCCACGAAAGCCTTTATAGCATGAACCGGAATGTCTTGAGCAGTTCTAAACAAAGTTGCCCTCATATGTGCCATATTGATACTACTTCACGTGATAAAGTCCAAATGATGAAGAATGGACACATCATTCAAAGGCATAATACCATAGGGAACAATTTGCTGATCGACAAACCCCACGACATCAAAATCAGGGGCATCCAAATTGAAGGGCTCAGCAGTTCTCTGCTTCTTAGGAGAAGGACCGGCAACAAATGGGGTGGCAGCACTAGAGGTCGGTAAAGGAGGAACAGATGAGGCCAGCTGAACATTAGGAGTCGGGATGACCTTCTTCCCCGGGAACCTTGGCCAAGATGTTTAAAGCTGTAGTTGCCTTTCTCGCCTTTTTAAAGGCCTTCATGGAATCATTGTTTTTTACCATCTCTGAAAATACACAGCAAGAAACCAAGTTATAAATTGGAAAGAAAAAGAATAAATGCGACAAAGCAAACAAACACAACAAGATGCAAAGGAAGTCGACCACTACCTAGCTTAGTTCGCAGAAGTGAGGGATATCCTAGAAATTTCTTGGTATCAAGATGAGGAGGCTGCCCCTAGTTCTCTTCCAACACAGTCACAAAGGCTTGCTCAACCTCATCCAACATCTCCCAAGAATACCTAGATACCACTACATTATGTTGCCACTCTAAAGGAAAGGCAGGCTCATTATTCTCATCCAGAAAAAAGGGGCAAGCTCCTTCAACAGCTCAGACCTTCAAAAAATAGTTCTTAAAATCACGGAAGGATTCATCATACATGAAAAAGACCTTTTTCCCCTGGAAAGCTCGAAAAGAGACCTAAGCGGCCTTCTTCTTAACAACACCAGGTTTTGTCAGAACAAAAAGATAAAAGAAGAGGGATTGGGAAGGCTGGACACCTAATTCACGGCACAACAATTGAAAAATCTTTATAAAACCCCAAGAATTGGGGTAGAGTTGGGACGGAGCTACGTTACAAGACCACAAAAGGTTGGTCTCGAAAGGAGTGAAAGGAAGAGTGATATTCATTTGACTAAAAAAGAAGTCGTACGCATAGAAAAAGTGATAGTCTCCAACAACTTGAGTAGAAAAACAAACTCTCTCTTCAGAAGTAGGGGATACAAGCTCATAATTCTTTTCATCACTACCATTACAACAAATCCTATAAAACTTCCTAAGCTGCTCACAAAATTCAGAATCAACCAGCGAACCACACATAAAAACCATAGAATCCACCCAGTCGGCCATCCCATCTGGGACCTGGGAGGATATCTCGACAATATTTTTGCGAGAAGACATGAGATAAACTAGCCCTATAACAAAAAAAAAAGAAAAAACTAGATTACTACCAAAATAACTTGGGAAAATAAGGTAACAAATTAGACAGCAAAATTAAACAGCAAGTAGTAGACTCAGCAGTAAAAGGGAAACCCCAGGACTCACACCAAAGTCCAGGGGCACCCTTTGGAGGCAGCAATGAAGTAAGGACTAAAACTTACGTCTCGACATCTATCAACAAAGAAAATAACCCTCTTCTCAAACAAGCAAATCAAAGAGTCATCAAAATCACCATCTCTTTACAAAAGGAACCATCATACATCAAAGCATGCCAAATAGAAATCACCAAAGACGCAACCTTTTTCAGAATCAAACAGCTCATTATTCCAAAAACTTCAAATCAGAGGACACAATCAGAGACAGTAACAAAGAATTCAAAGCCCTAGAAGCATCAACTATTAGGAAACAAAAGAAGGTTCATACAAAATGAAAAAAAAACTCTTAGAACACACATCACAGGCAACCAGGCACAACAAAAACACAGGAAATATTAAAGCTTTCCAACGCAAAATCAAGCAAGATCAAAACTTTTCAAATGCAAGAAAAGAACAGCATGGAAAGTAAAAGAAGAGAAGAAGAAAACCAACCTATTAAAGAAGAATGAGATGACAAAAGAAGCGACGAAGAAGCTGCAAAGCACGAGAACGGAAGAACTTGAGAAACGAAAGGGTAAGACGCCAAATAGTCAGAGATAAGAGAAGTGAAAAAAGAAAAACTGAAGCTTTGAAAATTCAAATGATGATACAAAGAGGGAAGTAAAAGGAAACGGCAAAGAGTTAATTATTGTTTAAACCCTCACACGTTCCCAAGGAAAGCGCAATGCACAAAGCAATTAAAGGAGTGAGAAGAAACGCTTCGTATTCAAAAGCTCTACAAAACATGGTCAACAAAAATGCTCGAGCTCGACCTCTCCAAAAGAAGGCAAAGTCTAAAAAGACATGACCTCTAAAAAAAGATCGAGCTCAAGCAGGGGCACTGTTCATGCCTCGGGTCGAGCTGTACGACCCGGGCTGATCGAAGTCAAGACGATCGACTTGTTCAAAGACCAGGATTACCCGACCTCTTTATAAAAGAGGTCGGCCAAACCACTACAGAGGCCCAAGGAGGCCCAAACAGAGGAACACGACCCAAATCTAAAGGCAGCCTAAGCCTAGAAAAGATAAGGGCGGTTCCCTTAAAGATAAAGATGATTTCACTCAAAGATAAGATAAGATAACTATCTTATCTCCAGAAAGGTCATCCCACGCTATTATAAATACACTGGAGCACCCAAGTATAACTCATACTCTGATTCTACTAAAAACCTGCTTAATACCTTTGCTAACTTAAGCATCGGAGTCCCTTGCAGGTACCACCACCATCCAGTGGATCAGCACCACCACCAAATCCAACAAGTCAGACACGGCGGCTCCGGCCACCATCCTCAAGTCGAACACAACAGCTCCGACCAGTATAGAAGATCTCATCCGAGATCGACCTACAGTTTCAGGTAACCCTCGGAACAGAAGGACGACTAGATTGTTATTTAGCCAACAAATCGGATGAGCCCCAAAAAAGAAGAAGGGACGTAGAGGTCGGACGAGGAGAACAACCACCTCGCACCCCGGAGAGACACGTTCATATGATAAACGAAGGATTCGCAGGAGGGGGATGTCAAAATCATCTCGCAAAAGGCACCTTAAAGAAGTGTATCATGTCGAGGGAGGAGAAGGATTACCCGACCTCCCTACTATTACTTTCACCCAAGAAGACGCGGTAGGCATCATCCCGGGACATGACGATCCTATTGTCATCACTATCATATTGGCCAATGCTAACCTCCATCGCACACTGGTGGACCAAGGAAGCTCGACGGATATCTTGTTTAAACCCGCCTTCGATAAATTTGGCCTACAGAAGAAAGAACTCAGAGCATATCCAAACAGATTGTTTGGACTAGGAGACACTCCAATCCAATCGCTTGGATACATCTTACTACACACAACCATCAGAAAAGGAACCCGATCAAGGACATCCAACATAGACTACATTATAGTCGACGTAAGCTCAGCCTACAACGCCCTGATAGGTCGGGCAACATTGAATCAGCTTGCAGCAGTAGTTTCAACTCCATATCTATGCATGAAGTTCCAAACTCCAGAAGGGATCGCTACGATAAAAGGAGATCAGAAAATAGCGCGATGCTGTTACAATGAAAGTCTGAACCTCAGAGGCAAATGGGAAGAAATCCACATCATCGAGCTCGGGGGAGTTTGAGGTCGGGAAGAACTTCGCCCACAACCTGAGGGCAAAATCAAAGAAGTCCAGATCGGAGACACCCCGGACAAAATAACAAACATTGGGGAAACTTTGAAATAAGACACAAAAGGCCCTCTAATACAGTTCCTAAGGGATAATGCTGACCTCTTGGCATGGAAGGCCGCGGAAATGCCGGGCATATAGCCCAAATTAATGTGTCACAAACTAGTAGTATACCCAGGCTCTCGGCCAATACAGCAGAAGCATAGGAAGCTCGGACCAAAAAGATCCCAAGCTGTGGAAGAACAGGTGCAGGCTCTACTGGAGGTAGGATTCATAAGAGAGGTCAAGTACCCATTATGGCTAGCCAATGTTGTTTTAGTGAAAAAGTCAAATGGGAAGTGGCGGATGTGCACCGACTACACTGATCTCAATAAAGCCTGTCCGAAAGATCCCTACCCACTCCCATGCTTAGACACTCTAGTGGATGCCTCCTCTGGATACAAGTACCTCTCTTTCATGGATGCTTATTCGGGATATAATCAAATCCCGATGTATCCCCTTGATCAAGAAAAAATCTCATTCTTAACCCCAAAAGCAAATTATTGTTACGTCGTCATGCCATTCGGACTCAAAAACGCAGGAGCTACTTACCAAAGATTAATAAACAAAGTCTTCGTAGACCATATCGGTAAACTCATGGAGGTATGTGTGGATGACATGTTGGTGAAAACACAAAGTGAGAAATCATTACTGCCCGATGTCACCAAAGTGTTCGACACTATAAGAGAGCATGGCATGCGACATAATCCCGCAAAGTGCACCTTCGCAGTAGAAGCGGGCAAATTCCTGGGTTTCATGTTAACACAACGAGGAATTGAGGCAAATTCGGACAAATGCCGGGCCATACTTGACATGAAGAGCCCGACCTGTGTCAAAGAGGTATAATAACTCAATGGGAGACTGGCAACCTTGTCCAGATTTCTAACTGGATCAGCTATAAGATCTCTCCCTTTCTACGCCACCTTAAGGAAGGGAAAGCTCGACCATGAGAAGGAGAACCACTTGTATTGTACCTCACAGTAGGAAGCTGGGTAATAGCATCAGCACTAGTAAGAGAAGATGAAACTAGGCAACAAGCCATCTATTTTGTTAGCAAAGCTCTACAAGGGGCAGAACTGAACTATCAAAAGATAGAGAAGTTCACCTACACCTTCATACTAACTTCTCGATGACTTCGCCCCTACTTTCAAGCTCACACCATCAAGGTTCAGACTAACCAGCCTATAAAAGGCATTCTACAGAAGACGGATCTAGCTGGAAGAATTCTACAACGGGCAGTCGAGCTATCGGAGTTTGATCATCAGTATGAAGCTCTGACCGCCATCAAATCACAGAATTTGGCCGACTTCATTGCCGAGTACACTGACACCCCGGGAACTCCTATAAAATGGAATCTTTATGTAGACAGCTCTTTAAACAAAATAGGGAGTGGTGCAGGGGTGATAATAGAAAGTGATAAGGGAACCCAAATCGAACTCTACCTAAAATTTGAGTTTTCTGTGTCAAACAACCAGGCCGAATATGAAGCATTACTAGCTGGTTTGAGGCTGGCTAAGGAGGTTGGAGTTCAAAAGTTTATCATCTTCAGTGATTCACAAGTCGTCACCTCGCAAATAGCAGGGAGCTACCAAGCTAAGGACTCCATCATGAAAAAATACATGGACAAAACCAGGGAACAGCTCAGACAGCTCGGAGAATATGAGGTCCGCCATATACCCCGAGAATAGAATGCTCGAGCTGATGCACTCTCAAAATTAGCCAGCACCAAACCAGGGGGCAATAATAGAAGCCTCATCCAGGAAGTATTGCAAATTCCATCAATCTCGAGGGAAGAAAAGGTCCTAGCTATAACAGGTCAGGATCATAGATGGATGACCCCCATAATTAACTACCTTAAAATAAAGACACTCCTTACAGATAAGAAGGAGGCGAAGAGACTAAAACGGGAGGCACAGTACTATACCATCATAAATAATACTCTATACAAGAGAGAGATTTCAACACCACTGTTAAAATATGTGCCGACCTCCAACACAAAGGAAGTTTTGGAAGAAGTACACAGCAGCATGTGTGGCAACCACCTCGGAGCACGAGCTCTCTCCAAAAAAGTACTCCGGGCCGGATTTTTTTGGCCAACCTTGCAAAAAGAAGCAACCGAGTTCGTCAAGACATGCCCACCATGCCAAAAACATGCCAACTTCCACATCGCCCCACCAGAGGAACTCATCAGCATAGCATCACCTTGGCCATTCGCAAGATGGGGACTCAACCTCCTAGGACCCTTTCTCCAGGGATCAGGACAAGTCAAGTTCCTCATTGTAGGGGTCGATTACTTCATAAAATGGATTGAGGCAGAGCCTCTAGCTAATGTCACTGCTCAAAGAAGTCGAAAGTTCTTATACAAAAATATTGTCACTAGGTTTGGGGTTCCCCACTCCATTACCACAGACAATGGCACTCAGTTCACAGACGCATGGTTCAGGAAGTTGGTAGATGACCTGAAAATAAAGCACCAATTCACATCCGTAGAACACCCCCAGTCTAACAGACAAGCAGAAGCTGACAACAAAATCATACTAGCCGGGTTAAAATGGAGACTACAGGATACAAAAGGAGCCTGGGCTGAAGAACTCCCACAAGTCCTATGGGCATATCAGATAACTCCACACTCCACGATGAGGGAATCACCCTTCCGACTAGCTTACAGAATGGAGGCAATGATCCTAGTGGAAGTCGAAGAAGGGTCCCCCAGAATGATCTTCTACAGTGAAGAGGCCAACTCCCAAATTCAAAAGGAAGAGATCGACTTTCTTCTAGAAATCCGAGAATGAGATCGGATCAGGGAGGAGGCGTTAAAGCGTCGAATGGCTTTAATGTGCAGATAATTTATACGCTTTTTGGCATTGTTTTTAGGTAGTTTTTAGTAGGATCTAGCTACTTTTAGGGATGTTTTTATTAGTTTTTATGCAAAATTCACATTTCTAGACTTTACTAGGAGTTTGTGTGTTTTTCTATGATTTCAGGTAATTTTTGGCTGAAATTGAGGGACCTGAGCAAAAATCTGATAGAAGGCTGACAAAGGACTGCTGTACTGTTGGATTCTAACCTCCCTGCACTCGAAATAGATTTTAGGGAGCTACAAAACTCCAAATGGTGCGCTCTTAACTACGTTGGAAAGTAGACATCCAGGGCTTTACAGCAATATATAATAGTCCACACTTTATTCGAGTTAAGACGACGACGCCAGTTCCATGCTGCATTCTGGAGTAAAACGCCAGAAACACGTCACAAACCAGAGTTAAACGCCAAACAGACGTTACAACTTGGCGTTTAACCCCAAGAGAAGCCTCTGCACGTGTAAAGCTCAAGCTCAGCCTAAGCACACACCAAAGTGGGCCTCGAAAGTGGATTTCTGCACTAAGACTTATTTCTGTAAATCCTAGTAACTAGTTTAGTATAAATAGAACTTTTTACTATTGTAGTGAGGGTCTTTTGACAATGTTTTAGTCATTCTGGTTCTCTCTTTGGGGCCTAAGCCAATGAACACCATTATCACTTATGTATTTTCAATGGTGGAGTTTCTACACACCATAGATTAAGGTGTGGAGCTCTGCTGTACCTCGAGAATTAATGCAATTACTATTGTTCATCTATTCAATTCAAGCTTATTCTTATTCTAGGATATTCGCTGCACTTCAACCTGATGGATGTGATTATCCATGACACTCATCATCATCCGTCCTTATGAACACGTGCCTGATAACCACTCCTGTTCTACATTAGATCGAGCGCGTATCTCTTGGATTCCTTAATCAGGGTCTTCATGGTATAAGCTAGAATTATTGGCGGCCATTCTTGAGAATCCGGAAAGTCTAAACCTTGTCTGTGTTATTCCGAGTAGGATTCAGGGATTGAATGACTGTGATGAGATTTAAACTCGTGATTGTTGGGCGTAGTGACAAATGTAAAAGAATAACTGGATTCTATTCCGACATGATCAAGAACCGACAGATGATTAGCCGTGCTGTGACAGAGCATTTGGACCATTTTCACTAAGAGGATGGGAAGTAGCCATTGACAATGGTGATGCCCTACATACAGCTTGCCATGGAAAGGAGTAAGAATGATTGGATGAAAGTGGTAGGAAAGCAGAGATTCAGAAGGAACACAGCATCTTCATGCATTTATTTGAAATTTCCACCAATGAATTACATAAGTATCTCTATCTTTATTTTATGCTTTATTTATCTTTATTTTCGAAAACCATTATAACCATTTGAATCCGCCTGACTGAGATTTACAAGATGACCAAAGCTTGCTTCATACGAACAATCTCCGTGGGATCGACCCTTACTCACGTAAGGTATTACTTGGACGACCCAGTGCATTTGCTGGTTAGTTGTGCGAAGTTGTGACAAAGTGTGATTCACGTTTGAGAGCTCCAAGTCTATTGGTGCCATTGTTGATGATCACAATTTCGTGCACCAAGTTTTTGGCGCCGTTGCCAGGGATTGTTCGAGTTTGGACAACTGACGGTTCATCTTGTTGCTCAGATTAGGTAATTTTATTTTCAAAAAGTTTTCAAAAATCTTTCAAAAAATGTTTTCTTCTTTTTCGTTTTTCCACAATTAATTTTTGAAAAATAAAAAAAAATTATAAAATCATAAAAACCAAAAATATTTTGTGTTTCTTGTTTGAGTCTAGTGTCAATTTTTAAGTTTGGTGTCAATTGCATGTTTTTAAAAACTTTTGCATTTTTTGAAAATTCATGCATGTGTTCTTCATGATCTTCAAGTTGTTCTTGATAAGTCTTCTTGTTTGATCTTCATATTTTCTTGTTTTGTATTTTTTGTTGTTTTCCATATGCATTTTTGCATTCATAGTGTCTAAGCATTGAAAATTTCTAAGTTTTGTGTCTTGCATGTTTTTCTTTTCTTGAAAATTTTTCAAAAATAAGTTCTTGATGTTCATCATGATCTTTGTTCATCTTGACATTCATAATATTCTTGCATGCATCATGTGTTTTGATTCATAATTTTCATGTTGTGAGTCATTTTTGTGTTTTTCTCTTTCATCATTAAAAAAATAAAAAAAATCTTTTCTTTATTTTACTCATAAATTTTGAAATCTTTGGGTTGACTTAGTCAAAAATTTTTTAAAATAAGTTGTTTCTTGTTAGTCAAGTCAAGATTTCAATTTTAAAAATCTTATCTTTTCAAAACTTTTTCAAAAATCAAATATTTTTCATTATTCTTTTATATTTTTGAAAATATTTTTTTAATTGATTTTCAAAATCTTTTTCTTATCTTTATTTCATAATTTTCAAAAAAATTACTAACAATTAATGTGATTGATTCAAAAATTTGAAGTTTGTTACTTTCTTGTTAAGAAAGGTTCAATCTTTAAATTCTAGAATCATATCTTTTAGTTTCTTGTTAGTCAAGTAATCAATTTTAATTTTAAAAATCAAATCTTTTTCAATCATATCTTTTCAAATCATATCTATTTCAAAATTGATTTCAAAAATCTTTTCTAACTTCTTATCTTTTCAAAATTGATTTTCAAATCTTTTTCAACTAACTAATTGACTTTTCGTTTGTTTCTTATCTTTTTCAAAACTACCTAACTACTTTTCTCTATCTAATTTTCGAAAATTCCTCACTCTTTTTCAAAATTCTTTTAATTAACTAATTGTTTCAAATTTTAATTTTAATTTTATTTCTTCTCTTAATTTTCGAAAATCACTAACTATTTTTCAAAACAATTTTCGAAAATTCTTTCCTCTCATCTCTTTCTATTTATTTATTCATATACTAACACTTCTCTTCATCTTAAAATTCGAACCCTCTCTTATCTTCTGTGTTCGAATTTTTCTCTTTTTTCTTCTATTCTTTTTTTCTTCTACTCACATAAAGGAATCTCTATACTGTGACATAGAGGATTCCTCTTTTTTTCTATTTTCTTCTTTTTCATATGAGCAGGAGCGAGGACAAGGACATTCTTATTGGAGCAGATCCTGAACCTGAAAGGACTCTGAAGAGGAAGCTAAGAGAAGCTAAAGCACAATAATCCAGAGAAAATCTTACAGAGAATCTCGAAAAAGAAGTAGACATGGCCAAACTTAACAACAATGTAAGGAGGATGCTTGGAGATTACACTACACCTGCTTCTAACTTTTATGGAAGAAGCATCTCAATCCCTGCTATTGGAGCAAACAATTTTGAGCTGAAGCCTCAACTAGTTGCTCTAATGCAACAGAACTGCAAGTTTCATGGACTTCCATCAGAAGATCCCTATTAGTTTTTAACTGAGTTCTTGCAGGTCTGTGATACTGTTAAGACTAATGGAGTAGATCCTAAAGTCTACAGGCTCATGCTTTTCCCTTTTGCTATAAGAGACAGAGCTAGAACATGGTTGGACTCACAACCTAAAGATAGCCTGGACTCTTGGGATAAGCTGGTCACGGTCTTCTTGGCCAAGTTCTTTCCTCCTCAAAAGCTGAGTAAGCTTAGAGTGGATGTTCAGACCTTCAAGCAAAAAGATGGTGAATTCCTCTATGAAGCTTGGGAAAGATACAAGCAGTTGACCAAAAAGTGTCCTTCTAGCATGCTTTCAGAGTGGACCATTTTAGATACATTCTGCAGGTGGATCCATTCACCTAAAGAAAACACCTACAGAAGCTCAAGAACTCATTAACATGGTTGAAAATAACCAATTCATGTACACTTCTGAAAGGAATCCTGTGAATAATGGGACGCTTTAGAAAATGGCAGTTCTTGAAATTGATGCTTTGAATTCCATATTGGCTCAGAACAAAATGTTAACTCAGCAAGTCAACATGATTTCTCAGAGTCTGAATGGATGGCAAAATGCATCCAATAGTACTAAAGAGGCATCTTCTGAAGAAGAAGCTTATGATCCTTAGAACCCTGCAATGGCAGAGGTGAATTACATGGGTGAACCCTATGGAAACACCTATAATTTCTCATGGAGAAATCATCCAAATTTCTCATGGAAGGATCAACAAAAGCCTCAACAAGGCTTTAATAATGGTGGAAGAAACAAGTTTAGCAATGGCAAGCCTTTTCCATCATCTTCTCAGCAACAGACAGAGAATTCTGAGCAGAGCCCCTCTAGCTTAGCAAACATAGTCTCTGATCTATCTAAGGCCACTTTAAGTTTCATGAGTGAAACAAGGTCCTCCATTAAAAATTTGGAGGCACAAGTGGGTCAGCTGAGTAAGAAAATCACTGAAAGTCCTCCTAGTGCTCTGCCAAGCAATACATAAGAGAATTCAAAAAGAGAGTGCAAGGCCATTGATATAATCAAAATGGCCAAATCCAAGGAAGAAGACGAGGACATGAATTCCAATGAGGAAGACCTCATGAGACGTCCTCCAGACAGAAAGGAGTTCCCTATTGAGGACCTAAAGGAATCTGAGGCTCATATAGAGACCATAGAGATTCCATTAAACTTCCTTTTGCCGTTCATGAGCTCTGAGAAGTATTCCTCCTCTGAAGATGATGAAGATGTAACTGAAGAGCAAGTTGCTCAATATCTAGGAGCTATCATGAAGATGAATGCCAAGTTGTTTGGTAATGAGACTTGGAAAGGTGAACTTCCCTTGCTCATTAGTGAACTAGATACATGGGTTCAGCAAACTCTACCTCAAAAGAAACAAGATCCTGGTAAATTCTTAATATCCTGTACCATAAGCACCATGACCTTTGAGAAGGCTCTATGTGACCTGGGGTCAGGTATAAATCTTATGCCACTCTCTGTAATGGAGAAGCTGGGGATCTTTGAGGTACAAGCTGCAAGAATCTCATTAGAGATGGCAGACAAGTCAATAAAACAAGCTTATGGATTGGTAGAGGACGTGTTAATGAAGGTTAAAGGCCTTTACATCCCTGCTGATTTTTGGTGCACGAAATTGTGATCATCAATGGCGCCATCAACATGGTACGCTCAATTGCAATCTCAACTCTTTATCATAACTTCGCACAACTAACCAGCAAGTGCACTGGGTCGTCCAAGTAATGTCTCTCTGCTTTCCTACTGTCTTCATCCAATCCTTCTTACTCCTTTCCATGGCAAGCTGTATGTTGGGCATCATCATTGTCAATGGCTACAGTCCCGTCCTCTCAGTGAAAATGTTCAACGCGCTCTGTCACAGCACGGCTAATCATCTGTCGGTTCTCAATCAGGTTGGAATAAAATCCAGTGATTCTTTTGCGTCTGTCACTAACGCCCAGCCTTTAAGAGTTTGAAGCTCGTCACAGTCATTCAATCCTTGAATCCTACTTAGAATACCACAGACAAGGTTTAGACCTTCCGGATT
>NC_029774.3:49301901-49302591 GCF_000817695.3 Arachis duranensis
AATGAATATCTTAGAACAAGAATAAGCTGAATTGAATAGAAGAACAATAGTAACTGCATTAATACTCGAGGTACAGCAGAGCTCCACACCTTAATCTATGGTGTGTAGAAACTCTACCGTTGAAAATACATAAGAACAAGGTCTAGGCATGGCCGAATGGCCAGCCTCCCAAAGAAGGTTCAATCATAAAAACATGATCAAAAGATGTCTAATACAATAGCAAAAGGTCCTATTGTAGAGAACTAGTAGCTTAGGGTTTACAAAGATGAGTAAATGACATAAAAATCCACTTCTGGGCCCACTTGGTGTGTGCTTGGGCTGAGCATTGAAGCTTTCATGTGTAGAGACTTTTCTTGGAGTTAAACGCCAGCTTTTATGCTTGTTTGGGCGTTTAACTCCCATTCTTGTGCCAGTTCCGGCGTTAAACGCCAGAATTCTTGAGCTGATTTGGAACGCCGGTTTGGGCCATCAAATCTCGGGCAAATTATGGACTATTATACATTGCTGGAAAGCCCAGGATGTCTACTTTCTAACGCAATTAAGAGCGCTCCAATTAGGCTTCTGTAGCTCCAGAAAATCTACTTCGAGTGCAGGGAGGGCAGAATCCAACAGCATCTGCAGTCCTTTTTAGCCTCTGAATCAGATTTTTGCTCAGGTCCCTCAATTTCAGCCAGAAAATACCTGAAATCA
>NC_029774.3:49302785-49303651 GCF_000817695.3 Arachis duranensis
ATAATCTTAGACACTGGAAAGGATGAGAATGAATCTATCATTCTTGGAAGACCCTTCCTAGCCACAGCAGGAGCTGTGATTGATATTGACAGAGGAGAGCTAGTCCTTCAATTGAATGGGGACTACCTTGTGTTTAAAGCTCAAGGATCTTCCTTTGCAACCATGGAGAGGAAGCATGAAAAGCTTCTCTCAATATAGAGTCAAACAAAGCCCCCACAGTCAAACTCTAAGTTTGGTGTTGGGAGGTCCCAACAATGCTCTGATGATCTGTGAAGCTCCATGAGAGCTCACTGTCAAGCTATTGACATTAAAGAAACGCTTATTGGGAGGCAACCCAATTTTTATTTATCTATATTTCTATTATTCTTTTATGTTTTATTAGGTTCATGATCATGTGGAGTCACAAAACAATTGCTAAAATTAAAAACAGAATCAAAAACAACAAAAGAAACAGCACCCACCAAAAAGGAGCATCTGGCTGGTGTTTAACACCAGAACAGAGCATGAAGCTGGCGTTGAACGCCAAAAACAAGCAGCAGTCTGGCGTTTAATCGCCAGGATTACACCCTGAGGAGAGCTGGCATTAAACACCAGAGACAAGCATGGAAGTGGCGTTCAATGCTAGAAACATGCTGCAGATTGGTGTTGAACGCCCAAAAGAAGCATGGAAGTGGCATTTAATGCCTGAAACATGCTGCAGTCTGGCGTTAAATGCCAGGATTGCATGCAGAGGACATTTTACATGCCTAAAGGGTGCAGGGATGAGAAATCCTTGACACCTCAGGATCTGTGAACCCCACAAGATCCCCACCTACCTTCTCCCTCTCTCTCTCACATCTTTTCATAACACTCTTCCCCAAACATAA
>NC_029774.3:49303743-49305944 GCF_000817695.3 Arachis duranensis
TCCCATCACCTCTCACCACTCACATCCATCCTCTCTTCCCCAAACACCCCACCTACCTTCAAATTCAAAATCTCTTTCCCACCCAAACCCATCCTACATGACCGAACCCTGACCCCTCTCCCTCCACTATATAAACCCCTCCATCCTTCTTCATTTTTACACATCACTACCCTCTCTTCTCCCCCTTGGCCGAAACCTACACCACTCTCCCTATCCTCCATCTCTTCTTCTTCTTCATCTATTCTGTCTTCTTTTGCTCGAGGATGAGCAACATTCTAAGTTTGGTATGGTAAAAGCATCACTTATTTGTTTTTCCATAACCATTGATGGCACCTAAGGCTGGAGAAACCTCTAGAAAGAGGAAGGGGAAGACAAAAGCTTTCACCTTCGAGTCATGGGAGATGGAGAGTTTCATCTCAAAAGCCCATCAAGACCACTTCTATGAAGTTGTGGCCAAGAAGAAGGTGATCCCTGAGGTCCCTTTCATGCTCAAGAAAAATGAGTATCTGGAGATCCGACATGAGATCCAAAGAAGAGGTTGGGAAGTTCTTACCAACCCCATTCAACAAGTCAGAATCTTAATAGTTCAAGAGTTCTATGCCTGATGAGCGGATAATTTATACGCATTTTGGCATTGTTTTTAGTATGTTTTTAGCATGTTTTAGTTAGTTTTTAGTATATTTTTATTAGTTTTTAGTTAAAATTCACATTTCTGGACTTTACTATGAGTTTGTGTGTTTTTCTATGATTTCAGGTATTTTCTGGCTGAAATTGAGGTACCTGAACAAAAATCTGATTCAGAGGCTGAAAAGGACTGCAGATGCTGTTGGATTCTGACCTCCCTGCACTCGAAGTGGATTTTCTAGAGCTATAGAAGCCCAATTGGTGCGATCTCAACTGCGTTGGAAAGTAGACATCCTGGGCTTTCCAAAAATTTATAATAGTCTATACTTTGCCTGAGATTTGATGGCCCAAACCGGCGTTCCAAATCAGCTCAAAATTGCCCGGTGTTAAACGCCGGAACTGGCACAAGAATGGGAGTTAAACGCCCAAACTGGCATAAAAGCTGGCGTTTAACTCCAAGAAGAGTCTCTACACGAAAATGCTTCAGTGCTCAGCCCAAGCACACACCAAATGGGCCCGGAAGTGGATTATTATGTCATTTACTCATCCTTGTAAACCCTAGGCTACTAGTTCTCTACAAATAGGACCTTTTGCTATTGTATTTTCATCTTTGGATCATTTTAGATCTTTTGATCATCTTTGGACGTCTTGTTCTTAGATCATGGGGGCTGGCCTCACGGCCATGCCTAGACCTTGCACTTATGTATTTTCAACGGTGGAGTTTCTACACACCATAGATTAAGGTGTGGAGCTCTGCTGTACCTCGAGTATTAATGCAATTACTATTGTTCTTCTATTCAATTCAGCTCATTCTTGTTCTAAGATATTCATTCGCACCCAAGAACATGATGAATGTGATGATTATGTGACGTTCATCATCATTCTCACTTATGAACGCGTGCCTGACAACCACTCCCGTTCTACAAGCAAACAAGGCTTGAATGTTTATCTCTTGGATATGATTAGCCGTGCTGTGACAGAGCGCGTTGAACATTTTTACTGAGAGGATGAGAGGTAGCCACTGACAACGGTGAAACCCTACATACAGCTTGCCATGGAAAGGAGTAAGAAGGATTGGATGAAGACAGTAGGAAAGCAGAGAGACGAAAGGGACAGAGCATCTCCATACGCTTATCTGAAATTCTCACCAATGAATTACATAAGTATCTCTATCTTTATCTTTATGTTTTATTCATAAATCACCCATAACCATTTGAATTTGCCTGACTGAGATTTACAAGATGACCATAGCTTGCTTCATACCAACAATCTCTGTGGGATCGACCCTTACTCGCGTAAGGTTTATTACTTGGGCGACCCAGTGCACTTGCTGGTTAGCTGTGCGAAGTTGTGATAAAGAGTTAAGATTGCAATTGAAAGTACCATGTTGATGGCGCCATTGATGATCACAATTTCGTGCACCAAGTTTTGGCGCCGTTGCCGGGGAATTAAATGTCCTAACTACAGTTTCGCATTTGTTCCCTGCAATAACAGTGCCATGTTTTGATCCGGCAACAACACCAAGTTTTTGGCGCCGTTGCCGGGGATTGTTTGAGTTTGGACAACTGACGGTTCAT
>NC_029774.3:49306259-49307836 GCF_000817695.3 Arachis duranensis
ACCAAAAATATTCTATGTTTCTTGTTTGAGTCTAGTGTCTCATTTTAAGTTTGGTGTCAATTGCATGTTTCTGTTCTTCTTGCATTTTTCATGTGTCTTCGGTAATCTTCAAGTTGTTCTTGATGATTTACTTGCTTTGATCTTTAAATTCTCTTGTCTTGAGTGTTTTGTTGTTTCTCATATGCATTCTCAACTTGTTAGTGTCAATAGTATACAAACTTTTAAGTTTGGTGTCTTGCATGCATTGTTTATTTGATCTTAGTTTCATTTTGATTATTCTTCATTATTAAAAATAAAAAAATTTTAATTTGTGTCTTTTCAAGTCAATAATATAGAGAATTGAAGATTCAGAACATACTGCAGAGGAATTACACAGAAAAAGCTGGGCGTTCAAAACGCCCAGTGAAGAAGGAAAACTGGCGTTTAAACGCCAGCCAGGATGCCTGGCTGGGCGTTTAACGCCCAAAAGGGGTGAGTTTTGGGCGTTAAACGCCAGAATGTGCACCATTCTGGGCGTTTAACGCCAGGATGGCACAAGAGGGAAGATTTTGTTTTAAATGCAGATTTTTTTCAAGTTTTCAAAATTTTTCAAAATCAAATCTTTTTCAAATCATATCTTTTCAATCATATATTTTCAAAATCAATTTCTTTCCATTTTCAAAAATACTTGCTAACAATTAATGATTTGGTTCAACATTTCAAGTATGTTGCCTTTTCTGTTGAGAAAGGTTTAATGTTTGAATCATATCTTTTCTTGTTAGCCATGTCATTAATTTTCAAAATCAAATCTTTTTAAATTGTTTTTCAAATCATATCTTCTCAATCATATCTTTTTAAAACTATATCTTTTTCAATCATATCTTCTTAAATCACATCTTTTTCAAAATAGTTTTCAATCATATTTTTTAATTTCTTATTTCAAAATCTTTTTCAAAAATCACTTGATTTCTTTTCCACTCTTAGTTTTCAAAAATCAATTACTTTTTTTCAAAATGTTTTTAAAAATCTTTTTAATTTATTTTCGAAAATTTCTTCCCCTCTTCTCACATCCTTCTATTTATGGACTAACACTCCTCCATTATCAATAATTCAAATTCTATCTTTCTTGATAAGTTCGAATTCTTCTACCTCTTCCTTCTATTTTTCTTTTCCTCTGACACCTTAAGGAATCTCTATACTATGACATAGAGGATTCCATACTCTCTTGTTCTCTTCTCTTTCATATGAGCAGGAGCAAAGACAAAAGCATTCTTGTTGAGGCTGACCCTGAACCTGAAAGGACCTTGAAGCGAAAGCTAAGAGAAGCTAAAGCACAATTCTCTGTAGAGGACCTAACAGAAATCTTCAAAGAATAAGACATGGCAGCCGAAAACAACAACAATTCCAACAATGCAAGGAAGGTGCTGGGTGACTTTACTGCACCTACTCCCGACTTCTATGGGAGAAGCATTTCTATCCCTGCCATTGGAACAAACAACTTTGAGCTTAAGCCTCAATTAGTTTCTCTAATGCAACAGAATTGCAAGTTCCATGGACTTCCATTGGAAGATCCTCATCAGTTTTTAGCTGAATTCTTG
>NC_029774.3:49308958-49310650 GCF_000817695.3 Arachis duranensis
AAGAGAATCCAAAAGGAGAATGCAAGGCCATTAACATGACCTACATGTCCGAATTTAGAGAGGAGGAAGAGGCAATGAACGCCACTGAGGAAGGCCTCAATGGACGTTCACTGGGCTTCAATGAGTTCCCTAATGAGGAACCATGGGAATCTGAGGCTCACACTGAGACCATAGAGATTCCATTGGATTTGCTTTTGCCATTCATGAGCTCTAATGAGTATTCTTTCTCTGAAGAGGATGAAAATTTCACTGAAGAGTAAGTTGCCAAGTACCTTGGAGCAATCATGAAGCTAAATGACAAGTTATTTGGTAATGAGACTTGGGAGGATGAACCCCCTTTGCTCACCAAAGAACTGGATAACTTGACTAGGCAGAGATTACCTCAAAAGAGACAGGACCCTGGGAAGTTCTCAATACCTTGTACAGTAGGCGCCATGACCTTCAAGAAGGCTCTGTGTGACCTAGGGTCAAGCATAAATCTCATGTCTCTCTCTGTAATGGAGAAGCTAGGGATCTTTGAGGTGTAAGCTGCAAAAATCTCACTAGAGATGGCAGACAATACAAGAAAACAAGCTTATGGACTTGTAGAGGATGTTCTGGTAAAAGTTGAAGACCATTACCTCCCTGCTGATTTCATAGTCCTAGAGATTGGGAAGTGCATGGATGAATCCATCATCCTTGGGAGACCCTTCCTAGCCACAGCAAAAGTTGTGATTGATGTTGACATAGGAGAATTGATCATTCAAGTGAATGAAGAATCCCTTGTGTTTAAGGCTCAAGGAGACCCCTCTGTAACCATGGAAAGGAAGCATGAAGAGCTTCTCTCGAAACAGAGCCAAACAGAGCCCCCACAGTTAAACTCTAAGTTTGGTGTTGGGAGGCCACAACCAAATTCTAAGTTTGGTGTTGAACCCCCACTTTCAAACTCTAATTTTGGTGTTGGGAGGTTCCAACATTGCTCTGAGCATCTGTGAGGCTCCATAAGAGCCCACTGTCAAGCTACTGACATTAAAGAAGCGCTTGTTGGGAGGCAACCCAATGTTATATTTATCTATTTTTCTTTTGTTATTTTATGTTTTCTGTAGGTTGATGATCATGGGAGTCACAAAATCAATTGAAAAAGAAAAAATAGAATGAAAAATAGAAAGAAAAATAGCACACCCTAGAGGAAAACCTTGCTGGCGTTTAAACGCCAGTAAGGGCAGCAATTGGGCGTTTAACGCCCAGTCTGGCACCATTCTGGGCGTTTAACGCCAGAAAGGGGCACCAGACTAGCGTTAAACGCCAGGAAAGGGCAAGAAGTTGGCGTTAAACGCCAGAAATGGGCACCAGCCCGGCGTTTAATGCTAGAATTGGCAGAATGAGTATTTTTGCTCGCCACTTGGTGCAGGGATGAATTTTCCTTGACACCTCAGGATCTGTGGACCCCACAGGATCCCCACCTACCCCACCACTCTCTCTCTTCTTCACCCATTCACCAATCACTTCAATACCTCTTCCCCAAAAACCCCTCACCTATCAAATCCCACTATTCTCTTCACCACTCACATCCATCCTTCATAAAACCCATCTTCACCCCTTCATTTTCACACAACCTAAACACTACTTCTCCCCCCTTTGGCCGAACCACAAAGCCACCTCCATCTCCTCTATTTCTTCTTCTTCTACTCTCTTCTTTCTTCTTTTGCTCGA
>NC_029774.3:49310789-49311050 GCF_000817695.3 Arachis duranensis
AAGAGGAAAGGGAAGGCAAAAGCTTCCACCTCCGAGTCATGGGAGATGGAGAGATTCATCTCAAGGGTGCATCAAGACCACTTCTATGAAGTTCTGGTCATGAAGAAAGTGATCCCCGAGGTCCCTTTCAAACTCAAAAAGAGTGAATATCCGGAGATCCGACATGAGATCCGAAGAAGAGGTTGGGAAGTTCTTACCATCCCCATTCAACAAGTCGGAATCTTGATGGTTCAAGAGTTCTATGCCAATGCATGGATCACC
>NC_029774.3:49311269-49312075 GCF_000817695.3 Arachis duranensis
TTGAAGAGGGCGCTCAATGGAAGAGAGATTCAAGAGGAAAGCCGGTTCAACTGAGAAGGCATGACCTCAAGCCCGTGGCTAGAGGATGGTTGGAGTTTATCCAACGCTCAATCATTCCGACTAGCAACCGGTCCGAAGTTACTATAGATCGGGCTATCATGATTCATAACATCATGATTGGAGAGGAAGTAGAAGTTCATGAGGTTATATCCCAAGAACTTTATAAGGTGGCGGACAAGTCCTCTACCTTGGCAAGGTTAGCCTTCCCTAATCTCATTTGTCACCTCTGTTATTCAGTTGGAGTTGACATAGAAGGAGACACCCTCATTGATGAGGACAAGCCCATCACTAAAAAAAGGATGGAGCAAACAAGAGACCCCTCTCATCATGAAATCCCGGAGATGCCTCAAGGGATGCACATTCCTCCACAAAACTATTGGGAGCAAATCAATACCTCCCTACGAGAATTGAGTTCCAACATGGGACAACTAAGGGTGGAGCATCAAGAACATTCCATCCTCCTCCATGAAATTAGAGAAGATCAAAGAATCATGAGAGAGGAGCAACAAAGGCAAGGAAGAGACATTGAGGAGCTCAAGCACTCCATAAGATCTTCAAGAGGAAGAAGAAGCCGCCATCACTAAGGTGGACCCGTTCTTTAATCTCCTTGTCCTTTATTTTCCTGTTTTTCGAAAATTATGCTTTATGTTTTATTTTTGTTTGTGTCTTATGATCATTAGTGTCTTAGTGTCTATGCCTTAAAGTTATGAATGTCCTATGAATCCATCACCTTTCTTAAATGAAAA
>NC_029774.3:49312227-49313977 GCF_000817695.3 Arachis duranensis
CATATGTCTTTTGAATTTGTTGTTCATGAATGTTAAAATTGTTGGCTCTTGAAAGAATGATGAAAACGGAGACATGTTACTGAGGATCTGAAAAATCATAAAAATGATTCTTGAAGCAAGAAAAAGCAGTGAAGAGCTTGCAGAAAAAAAGAGAGTATATGCGAAAAAAAAAGAGAGAAAGAAAAAGAAAGAGCAAGTAGAAGAAGCCAATAGCCCTGTAAACCAAAAGGCAATGGTAAAAATAAAAAGGATCCAAGGCTTTGAGCATCAGTGGATAGGGGGGCCTACAGGAATAACATCCTGGCCTAAGCGGCTAAACCAAGCTGTCCCTAACCATGTGCTTGTGGCGTGAAGGTGTCAAGTGAAAACTTGAGACTGAGCGGTTAAAGTCGTGATCCAAGGAAAAAAAAGTGTGCTTAAGAACCCTGGACACCTCTAATTGGGGACTCTAGCAAAGCTGAGTCACAATCCAAAAAGGTTCACCCATTTATGTGTCTGTGGCATATATGTATCCGGTGAAAATACTGGAAAACAGAGTGCTTTGGGCCACGGCCAAGACTCATGAAGTAGCTGTGTTCAAGAATCAACATACTTAACTAGGAGAATCAATAACACTATCTGGATTCAGAGTTCCTATAGAAGCCAATCATTCTGAACTCCAAAGGATAAAGTGAGATGCCAAAACTGTTCAGAGGCAAAAAGCTACTAGTCCCGCTCATCTAATTGGAGTTAAGTTTCATTGATATTTTGGAGTCTATAGTATATTCTCTTCTTTTTATCCTATTTGATTTTCAGTTGCTTGGGGACAAGCAACAATTTAAGTTTGGTGTTGTGATGAACGGATAATATATACGCTTTTTGGCATTGTTTTTAGTATGTTTTTATTATGTTTTAGTTAGTTTTAGTATATTTTTATTAGTTTTAAGTTAAAATTCACTTTTCTGGACTTTACTATGAGTTTGTGTGTTTTTCTGTAATTTCAGATATTTTCTGGCTGAAATTGAGGGACCTGAGCAAAAATCTGATTCAGAGGCTGAAAAGGATTGCAGATGCTGTTGGATTCTGACCTCCCTGCACTCGAAGTAGATTTTATGGAGCTATAAAAGCCCCATTGGCGCGCTCTCAACTGCGTTGGAAAGTAGATATCCTGGGCTTTCCAACAATGTATAATAGTCCATACTTTGCCCGAGATTTGATGGCCCAAACCGGCGTTCCAAATCAGCTCAAAACTGCCCGGCGTTAAACGCCGGAACTGGCACAAGAATGGGAGTTAAACGCCCAAACTGGCATAAAAGCTGGCGTTTAACTCCAAGAAGAGTCTCTACACGAAAATGCTTCAATGCTCAGCCCAAGCACACACCAAGTGGGCATGAAAGTGGATTTTTATGTCATTTACTCATCCTTGTAAACCCTAGGCTACTAGTTCTCTACAAATAGGACCTTTTGCTATTGTATTTTCATATTTGGATCATTTTAGATCTTTTGATCATCTTTGGACGTCTTGTTCTTAGATCATGGGGGCTGGCCTCACGGCCATGCCTAGACCTTGCACTTATGTATTTTCAACGATGGAGTTTCTACACACCATAGATTAAGGTGTGGAGCTCTGCTGTACCTCGAGTATTAATGCAATTACTATTGTTCTTCCATTCAATCCCGCTTGTTCTTGTTCTAAGATATCACTTGTTCTTCAACTTGATGAATGTGATGATCCGTGACACTCATCATCATTCTCACCTATGAACGTGTG